>NC_068360.1:38935647-39150647 GCF_020536995.1 Dreissena polymorpha
ATCCATGAATTTACAAAACTGATATTGTGCAAGGTCTTCAGGGAGAAGTAGGACATCCGGGAAAGGAACGACCGTTTAAACGGATCAGAACATGTTTTTTTTGGCTAGGAATGTCGTCAGAGCAATACGTGTCTAAGTATGACTGATGTTTAAAAAGGAACACATAAACTAATACAAGAGCACCGCATGTAAAAAAGCACACAACCTTTCTACTACAGCTCTTTAGATTATTTCTCACACGGATGATACAACGGCATTTTAGAAAGCACAGGCCACTTTACCAAGTTACTAGCTATTCCGACCAGAAACCAGACAGTAAAGACCACAGTAGAAGCATTCTTCAACAATTTTATTTTTCATGACAGTATCCCAGTGAGACTCCATTCTGATAAAGAATTAAATTTTGCATCAGATTACATTGCACATCAAAGATCTATTTAATACCACAACATGATGAAATCACACACACATATATATATATATATATATATATATATATATATACCATCCACAAGGTAATGCCGGAACACAAATATTTAACAGAACTGTTCAAGACATGATTTGAACGTTGGAAAACGTATAGAAATAAATCCATCCGTTCGAAGATACCTCTAGTTACTTATCTGGGTGAAAATCAAAGAAATGTAATCTTTGATATACTATCAATTCACAGACAGCAAGAAGTACGGACGCACTTCTATTTATTTCATTGCTATGACACTAGAATACAAGTGAGGAAGGTTTTTTCATGATTTATTTTCGCGGTTTCGTCCATCAGCACAATGTTTCTGATACACTGATTTCGAGATGAGGCACGACAAGTTGTTATAAAGAAAAATCCTCCGGACCACAAGTATTGATCCGAAATGCACAATGTATTGCGAATTATATGTTCGACATTTGCCGTTTATGTTGCGACATATATACTGTTGTTTCAATTAGCTGCAACGTGTAGAGTTAAATATGTAACATACAGCGTCAAGTGGTTTGGCGACATGTATCGTTGGTTGCGATCTATTGCTTCGACCTTGCGACATATTTAGGAAAGTGCGACATTTTGCGATAATGCGATATTTAACATTGCTACACTCATATTGCAGCTATTTCGATCCAGATGCGTCCCGCCAAACGATTAAACAAAGAGGATCATACATATTTTTCAACGTCAATCACTATAAATAGAAACACATCAGTCTTTACAATTGTATTTGAAGCAGGTAAAATGTATTAATTGATAAATAACAGAAATCATACTGAATGTCGAGCGTTATTACCGGCTGAAAACACCAAAGGTTATAACATAAGGCCATTACTGTTTTAACATGTCGTTTTTCATGACTGTATGAACATGTGAAAAGGCGTTTGAGTATAAAAATGGTCGAGCCTGGTATGTGCATGTACTGTCTTAGTCGGTTTAAAGAGTAACTTCTCAATGCGCTTTCTTTTTATCTTTATTTTTCCAGTGAAAACAGTGACGACGCAGCGTCCGGTGAAATGTCTACGTGAAAACGTTAAACACGATTGACTGAAATAAACAAATCAATCTTTCAATCCTAGAAATTCTCAATATTGCAATTCATGTACCACGTACATGTTCATGTAAATTGGACATGTGACAATGTAATCAATAAATGGTAAACACTATTTTGTTTAGTTTTAGTTATAATCTGTTGCTGCTTGCTAAATAGTCACAAAGTTTCTTGAATAAGTTGCCTTTTTTTGCATAAGGGAGGCAAATACTACAAACATTGCAACATTTCCAAACATCGGTTATCTATCTTGATTATAGTCCTTTGCCACGAGATAAGTCTACCAATTACTGGCTTTGAAAATTATCAATTCCATGCTTGAGATATATTTTCTTCAATAATCCAATGTGGTGACTATTCATTAGAATCGGCTCAAAGAACGATTCTAGTAAGTGACACAACATCTGACTCTCGTATTAAAGAAAGCATTAAATATACAATGTTAAGAAATCATTATATGTATCGAATGATAAAACAGGGCTTTGCACATTTTCTTACCAATGTAAAATTATACATATATGCATATAAAAACAGCTTTAAAATGCGTTTTAAATAAAAAGATTCCAACTACCGTTTCTTAGCACTTATTTAACCCTAAATTCGCACATTTCCCCTAAGAACAATTTGCCACTGAACAAAGGGAGCCAATATCTTTCATTATTATATCTTTACGATTGAACGCAAAAACTGTAATTTAGCTACTTAAATTTGAACAGAATTCTTTGTTTATGTTTATCAAATATGTATTATACCATCTGTTCGCTATAACAAGCGTCTATTAAATGAAACGGACTAAACGATCACTGTTCGTACACCTGTGGCCATGCTTTAGCAAAACACTCACACAAAATACAAGTTTACCATGCGAATCAGATGCTGACAGCCTTTATAATGTTAGCGAATCGATTAACGGATACATAATGCACTATAAGGGTACTTACAGAATTTGATTACATGTAGCTCTTTTAAGACAGCACAAGACGGGAAAAACGTCTATTAAAATTTCTTGAAAAATGTCGAATCTTTCCTTTGTTATTGGTACCATATTTATAAACCGGGAACCAACTTCTGCTGGTGCCGTTTCCAATCAAATTTCAGGAAATAATCACGGGCTGCAATCGCCACTCGTACCTTCTTACCTATTACAGGCGCACCAGGTAATTTTGGCGCTTACAGTGCATGAGATTGTGCATGTAATTTGAGAATAAACTTTCCTATCTCAGGAATAACAATATTAAACATGTCGTAGTCATACCGATACGTGTGCAAATATGCGATTCGTATATATATATCTGTCGTTCTGCGGTTTGTATTATAGAACTATTTTTACAATAAGGATAGTGGATGATTTGTTTAAACATAAAATAAACATGTATACTTAAGTGGCATTCATAAATCACATAATGACACAGATAAATGGTCACACGATTTCTCGTAGTCCAGATATTTCAAACGCTACTTAGGTGACATGACTAGATTGTTAAGAACACCTTGAGATAAAACTTATCAGATATATTTGACATAAACTGAATTAGTATAGTTATCTGTGGTTTAAATTAACCGATCATATATCAAAACATGTAATCACAATAGATAAATGAATAATCTAAATACTATTAATTTACGTAAACATGACTCGTACACGAATTATTTAAGCTATACAAAGACTTATATACAACTAAATATTTAATCGGGATACCATCGAAAATAAAGAAACATGTTCAATCAATTTTTAGATTAAATTAAATCTACTGACAAATTTGAGATGCAAATGTGCAGTTATTCAGAATTCAAAATTACACGCAACAACAATTGTAATATACCTTTACGCCCACGCTTAGTGCTAAATATACATTAATTATTTATTGAAATTCTTGGTTAAACGACGTATTGCACTCAGCTGAGCGCTATTTAAAAATATACGTTATGTTGTGTTATATACTCTTATACTACAATAAATTCACAGGTTCAGAAACCGGGTTAAGGATGCAATACATTTCAACAAGAATTAATAGGCGGTCATGACGCTGATATGAATGTTGTTACCAACTTTCCATCCCTAATATTTACTACTGAATTGCTATGTATAAAGGCTCTAGTAAAAATAAATAAAGGTATTTATTTCTTAAAGTGAACGTATGAATATAATATACCATTATCGTACGGATAAACATAGCGCGGAATACAACATAAACATGTTCAGTGATATGGATAACACAGTGCATTATCCGCTTGTGTAACATATTGACTTTTTTACTGGTCGTTACATGTAACTTCACGACTTCGATTTAAATGAAAGTTTTATGATAGCTTGCTCGTGTTGGAAAACACCTCCCATTCGCAATAAGATCGCCGGGGACGTTGGAGATTTTGTAGCATATCTATATAATTGAAAACTTTTTAGCCTTTTAATATAAAACAGTTTAGTATATAGCCTTATGCAATTAATATTTGCATGAAATCATTATTCAGATAATGTATCAGGCAAGTTTAATATTATTTCCTTTTTGCCCGTATGGCTCATCGTTTACATCTGTTTCAACATTTAATTTTAAACAGTAATATAGACACTAGCAAAAAACCAGCCGCACCAGAGATAAATAATATCCACTAAGCAAAATACACACGCAAGTAGAAAACGCCCACACTTTACTAGACCTCGCACTACCATGGAACGGTAAATGCAATGAATCAATCTAGGATCACCACCATGGAGAGGTCAATACAAAACCACATTAGGGGCTAAAACTTGTTTCTAGGAGCTCCAAATCTCACAACACATAAATATTCATAAATCAATTAAATATCAATAACATAATAACCTCACCACCTTACATTTTAATTAAACTACCAGTAAACTAATAAATAATGATATACGGTCCAGAGTACCACAACGCTAACTTTCGGATTTACGATGAAATACAAATAAAACCCATCGACTATATTTCGTTTTATTAAAAAAGCTTCAAATCGTGAGCGTTCAATTTAGCAAGAAGCCACAATAAGCTTGTAGAATGTCAAATTACAAACCTTGTTTGGGTATATCTATATTTTGTTATCTAAAATGGAACAAGTTAAATTGTTCCAGCTTAATGAAAAAACAATAGCCAGTTGAAATTAACATACATGAGTTAGCAAAAAAACGAGACGTATAATCCGAAAAGCAGTTAAACCAGAAATATCCGCACAATATGACTTATATGAGTCAGTAAGAGTAACATTTATTGAGTGGTCACGGAATACGTTTCTGCGCTGACATAAAGTACAGGAATAATTAAATAAGAAAATTATCAAGAAGAGGAAATCTTGTTTTACAAAATCTACGTATAATCATGTAAAGTCTAATCCTATCAAATAACAGTATCCAGATTAAGTTTGCAAATCCAGATTATTTGCAAACTTATTTTTTTTATTTATTGAACAATTGTTATAAAATTTTGCATATTTGTAGGGGACAATTAGAACATACATATATTTGAAAAAAAAGAGTTAAAATGTTTTTGGAAAAAAGAGTTATTTGATGCTAAAGTTGCCATCCCCCTTGGAATTTCAACGGGGTTTTGGCTCCCCCGTTAAGAATTGCAATTCTCCCACGGGTGATTTTTCCAGACGGGAGAATTTTACCTATATTTTACAAAAAAATAATTTAAATATAATGCTTTGTTTTCTGGTCCAATGTTTACAAATACACATGCTCAAGTCATAATTGTAAGAAATATGTACTTAAATAAGAAAATAAAGTGTTTGTAGATTTTCTTCCCCCGTGGGTTTTTACGGGAGGTCCCGCCAAACACCCATTTCCATTAAACACCCGTGGGAGGTTAAACGGGTCCCCGTGGGAGGTTTGACGGGGGACCCAGTCAAACTCCCATTTTCAATGAACCCCAACAGGAGTTTTACGGGGCTCCCCGCCCATTTACAAAGAACCTCCCGTGGGTGTTTAATGGGGCTTTCCATATAACTTTAATACAAAAAAACACCTTTTTGAGTAATCATATATGTATGTTAAATTCAAAATACAGTGAACATCAGTGTAATCAATCAAATACAATATCAATTTTAGACATTTTCCAGCTTCCTTTATTCAAGATTTTACTGTCTAGCGCTACTGTGTGTAAGTTATTAAGTTTGCCTATTACATTGTATATTTTTTCAAATAATTGATTTTCAATAATAATCTTCTATATAATATACAATATTATGTATATTGACTCATTTCATGGCCGTCAAACCAGAAATAAAACAAAAATTTGTCCATATAGAATTACATTGTTGTTCAACAATATTTTTGAGCTAATGCTATATGGTAGCCATATGCCTTCTGTAATTAACAGTAACAAGTTTATGTTAAAATATGTTTATCTAGGGAAATCATAGGCTTGCAATATATTGAATATTTTAAGGACACGCAAATATGTGACAACCAGATTGATTGTTAACAAGATCGTTGCACCATCCTCATGCGAGTACCAGTACTTGCTGCTCTGACAAATGTTTGTCCAAGATTCATGTTAAAATTCATCATGTCTGTGGACGAACATGTTGTCATAGTTCATAAATATCCACACATAACACTGACAATTACACTGTAAATTACAGGAAACAGTTTGGATTGAATGGCAATAATCCACTTGTATAATCGATTATTTTTTTGTATTTTATGTATGTACTAAAATAAACATTTTGTTGGTCAAATGTTAAAAAGAAAATCCATTAATTGAACGATCATGAAATTATTCACATACTTAAGTGCAATTCAGTGTCGTTACAGTATTGTAGATCTAGTCACAGGCAGCAGTATCATAAATTTGCTCTGCCCCCCCCCCCCCGGACCCTACACCCCCCTCGAGCTTACCCTAGGTGTTCAAGATTTTTAAATGCACACGTTTTGTGTCTGGTTTGACTTTTCAACAATGAATATTGACAAAAAACACAGTTTGAAAAAATACGTCTCGTATAGGCATTATATATACACTATATTATACTTATACGAGGGGTATTTTTGTCAGTATTTGTTGTTGAAAAGTCAAACCAGACACAATACGTTTACTTTTAAATGGAACCCATGGGGTAAGTGCTGGGGGGCAAATTTATCGGTGTGTAGAAATACTAAAATCCCCGTAATTACCGAAATCCACCGAAATCCCCAGAAATCCCCCGAAATCACCCGAAATCACCCGAAATCCCCAATAATATTTATTATTTATCAAAATACTGCGGATATTAATTTAGAATATTGCAAAATACAATCAATTCACTGATGAAAAATTGTTTTTATCCATCTTTGGTAGTGAAAAACTAAAATATATACATAATTATTAGGATTCCGAGCCCGAAATCCCCAGAAATCCCCAGAAATCCCCAATAATATTTATTATTTATCAAAATACTGCGGATATTAAGATAGAATATTGCAAAATACAATCAATTCACTGATGAAAAATTGTTTTTATCCATGTTTGGTTGTGAAAAACTAAAATATATACATAATTATTGGGATTCCGAGCCCGAAATCCCCAGAAATCCCCAATAATATTTATTATTTATCAAAATACTGCGGATATAAAGATAGAATATTGCAAAATACAATCAATTCATTGATGAAAAATTGGTTTTTATCCATGTTTGGTAGTGAAAAACTAAAATATATACATAATTATTGGGATTCCGAGTATGAATCCATAGTGCATGTTTTCACAAGCACGATCAGGAACAGAAATCCCCGCTGTAAAGCTCTTCAAGTGTCAAAAAATCATCTGGTGGCTTTTTGATATTAGAAAGAAGAGGTACAGACAAAAACTTAACAACAATATCTCACTTCTTTTGAAAAATATTGACTTGTAGCGGGTATTTCGGTAATTCTACATTCGCCCACCGAGTATCGAAATCCCCCCATAAAAGTGTCATAAATATCATTTGTATTCTTGGTTTTTGGCTTTGCTTGAATGTTTACGTGCAAAAAATAATTTTAATGTTAATTATTAAGCACACTTGACAGCATAAGTTGCCGCTTAGGGGGGATTTCGGTAATTCTACATTTGCCCGCCGAGTACCGAAATCCCCCATATTCACGCCTTACAGGGTCACTATGTCATCGGTATGATTGTTTCTTGCCATCGCATAACTGTTAATGTACAAATAATGATATTAATATGAATTTTTAAGCACTCTTGACACCGTACGCTGCCTCTTAGCGGGGATTTCGGTAATTCTACACAAGAGCATAGACACGCGCCGGTACCGAAATCCCCGCTGTACAACCCTGCAAGAGTCAAAAGAATCATTATATTGCTTACTTATTGTAGAAATCAGTCAGAAGGGCTGACTAGGCCGGCGACAGATGCATTCAGTTAATGCATGACTTCATTACCTTTAAATCATAATTACAATGACGTCCAAGTCGTTTAACATAACTGTCACCAAATATAGCTATTCTTCGCGAGGAAGCCATGATGTACTATGCAAGGTAGTGAACGTGATTTTGGTTGTATAACAAGTGCAAGTGCGACGGGTGTTTATATACAAATTGCAGATAACTGAGCATATTTAATTTCAACATAACTGCAGACAATTTCACACGAGCCGCACTTTTTCAAACAATAATGAAAGGAACCGTTCTTGACACAACTTCTCATCATTAACAACTTTTGAACAAAAGGCCGGTACATCACACATGGCTTGAGATAATTAAATGAAAGTGCGAAAATCTATTCCCAAACTGATTTGTACGGAGTGCATAGTTTTTGCGTCATTAGTAATAGGTTATATCCTATGGCATTAGAAGATTGTACTGTATGATATTCAAACTGGGTGCCTTCGTAAATACACTGTTTAGACCACTTCGAGTTTTCCACTGTTTATTTTTGTATCAAGGAACGTTAATTAGTAGTTACATCCACCAAAAGTTCAAAGTTGATTGCATTAAACAGTGTACAATGTCTCTGGCATTTCATTAACATACATACATTCATTGATCAATTGGTAGAACAAAATACATTCATTTAACATGAGGAGCGATAACAGATTATTATAAGTACCGAAACGCACGGTTTATTACAATGTAGTTCAGTCCTTCACTGCTGAGCGCACATAAAACTATGTTTGCCTCATATGTATCGGGACGTTTTCTTGATACCCTTTCTATGAACGACCATCAGTTCACAAATTCATTATGTTAATGAGCCCTCTTAATTCAAGTATTCAAATTGTGTTGCAAAGTTTATAAACATGAATTCGATCTAAGACCATACTTGATTAAAATATTACATACGTGTTCATCTCTTTGCCTGTATATGTTTCATGCGGTTTCATCTGCTGTATGAAAAAGATGGACTGTGATATCATACACGTATGCCTATCGTATTGACGCGGATTATTGCATTATTGAATATCTGTCTTTTCAAGATTATGCAATGTACTATTTCTTGAATAAAAGGTTTGTTTTGACGCTGTAAAGTAAAGAAGTGAGCACTCAAACAAGAATTTGCCGATGTTGTTGTTGTGCTATTTTCCCCTTTATTTACAAATAGTTTTATATTGTCAGAAACTCTGTGTATTTGAAACATTCTGAAATATAAGAAGAAAGTATCAACATAGGAATTCCGGTTTTGAATGTACCACTTTATATATTACATTTTGAAAAAAAAATCGAGTCCCAATTTTAGTCGAATGTACAACTTAAAAATCGCAATGACGCTGGTAGTGTGAATAACAACTGCTGTATGATCTATTAGCACCTACTTACTTTCAATGACCAAGTTCTCAACTGTGAACTCAACACCCTCAAAACTATAATTGCTTCCCTGTTTTGAAAAAAGATTGTCCGTTTGATGCTTTTAATTTGTCCGAGAGTGTGAAAGACATCCGAGCGATCAAACGCAGTCATTCGCACCTTTTTGCCGACCATTATGCAAAACGCTATATAAAGTAGGATTGTCATTACGGAATTTATCGTCAGTCACAACGGCTGCTTATCCCTGTGTTGTGTGTAGGCTAGACTGCAAAGAAGACACTATTCAATGTAGCAAATGTTCAGGTTGGACCCATTCAAAGTGTGTGCAAATCAATGATAATGGACTTAAATGGTGGTCTGACAGTAAACGTGCGTTCGTGTGTAAGAAATGTGCATTTCACAACGGGGATTACGATGCGAGTGCTGCACTCTCAAGATATGTATGTGTCTCTTCGTTCGTTGTTCAGTAGGGCCGGTCTGATTTTTACATTGATATGGAAAAGACGAAAACTTTATACGTGTATCAACGAAAATTCCTAGTTATGTTAGTTTTAAAATGGTGTTTATTATGACAATGTCAATATAATCCACCCCTTTTTTGGTTTTGTCGGCGATTATATGAGCCTTGTCATATATATAATTATATTCGTGAGCGATTATATGATGCATGTGCGTAAAGTGTCGTCCCAGATTAGACTGTGCAGTCCGCACAGGCTAATCAGGGACGACACTTTCCGCGTAAACTTATTGGTAAGGAGGGACTTCCTTGAAACTAAAAATACCAATAACGCGGAAAGTGTCGTCCCTAATTAGCCTGTGCGGACTGCACAGTCTAATCTGGGAAGACACTTCACGCACATGCATTAAGCCCAATTTTGTCAGAAAAAGACATATAAAGTTATGGCGATGGTGGTCTTAGATGTGGTGACATACAGTAAACTTATAATAATCAAGAACATTTAAAACGCTCATCATTAAAAGAGTTTGACTGACATTGCGCGAAAAATATTTGCGAAATATTTGCGTGAAACCATTCGATTTCAAGTCAGTTACTTCGTACACGTGTTAACAGCCAATGTGATGTATTTCATTGCCAATGTCGGTTATTCTTCCCACACTCTGTTTTGGTTTTGACATTGTATCTTCACAAAGAAACGTAGACGTTACTATAGTTGATACAATAGTGATAAAGATGTCAGCACACTTCAAACTGACATTTATAATAATGATAGTGTACTACTATGAGTTTTAATGCACACCTCGCTTATGCAGTATTCACTCAACGTGTAATGGCACGCGCATTTTATATTATTTGACACTATTAGAAATAATGATTTTAGCACAATCAAGCTGACAGATTCGTATCAGATTTTAATTATGTGTAATGTATATCGAACCTCTCGCAACGTTCACTGGCACGCGAACATAACCAAATTATTGCCACTATTGCTAGCTATAATTACTACAGTTTGTAAACCAGTTCCGGATAACCAGCAGTTCCTTTATAATCTGTATAATAAATAATAATAATAAATAATCTGTATTTAATATTCCATAATGTCCCACTTAAAAATAAAATGATAAGTGTCTAAGGCATACATTTGGTAAATTTAGGTTTTATTTCTTAATATCCACTTTCACACTTTGATTAGGTTTTATTATTGTATTTGTTATTTATCTGTTTGGAATACAGTGTATTCATTCGGGTCTGCTGGCGTTATGAGAAAGGTCATTTGATGTGAAAAAGCTGGGTGTCTGACATAATTATAATCGTTTTTTATGCACAATTTATGAAACAATGAATATATTGGCGCGCTGGAACATGATTTCTAAATCAAGCTGACATAATAGTATCATTTTTTAATAATGTGTAATTTAATTCGCATCTCTCGCTTTACTCAACGTTCAATGGCACGCGCACTTAACAAAAGTATAAAACAATGATTCATTTAGTTTTTAATATAAATTATGTACAAGTATTATGTTATACATTGTTCGTTTGTTTTGTTTTTTTAATCAACCATGTCACAGGGTATAATTCATATTTATCGTTAGTAAGTTATTTGTTATTCATGTCGAGTAGTTTTAGGTAGTCTGTAGTCTTAGTTATTTTATAGTTAACATATAGTTAAATTTAACCTAATTTAGCACGTGCACGTAACAACCAATCATACACTTTCCCTCCTTTATTCAGTTGTTTGCTGAAGGTTGCTTCAGACAGCCATTCAATCTTTGATTGAAACATTATATTATTTGTGCGGTATCCAGATTATCACCTTCAATCGGAGGCAATTTAATAACACCCCGCTAATTAGATAGCAGGATTAACAGCTTCAATAAGTTGTGATTTAATTAAAACCCCGCTGATAGTTTACTTGTGTATTCCGTTGATATTTCTATCATGAATTAAATGAAACACAAGTTAAATGCCCCATCTTTTATATTTCTTTATAAATTTTAATGGTAATCATACCTGGTTTTTTATCATTGTTCACCTTTGTTATTACAAGCATGATCTTGAATTATGTAACACCTTCATAGCATATGTATATGTAACGGTTGTATATACATTTTTTCTATTTTTTCATTACATTGTTCTTTTCTTATTCTAACTTTACAACCTTCTTTGCACATGTATATGTAACATAGTTGTATATATTTTTCTTTCGTTTTAAATTCTGTATTCTATCTTTTATTCTAATTTTACTACCTTCATTGCATATGTAACATAGTTGTGTATATATTTATTTCATTTTTTTATTCTTTCTATCTTTTATTCTAACTATACTACCTCCTTTGCACTTGATATGCAACATAGTTGTGTATATATATTTTTCTACTTTTTTTATTCTATCTTTCTATCTTTTTCTAACTATACTACCTTCTTTGCATATGTATATGTAACATAGTTGTATATATATTTTTTCAATATTTGCACTGTATGTTTTTGTGATATGTACCACTTATTATGTATTTTATTTTTATATACACATTCCGGCCAAAATTCCGGTGTATGTCCTGGATTTTTTTATAAATATTATTACATTCTACTATATTCTGATTTGGAATTGAGGATAACACGTTCATTGACAGACAAGCTTGTTGGCAAACAACCTCGTTTATATATAGAGAGAACTTGCGTGCTTTGCAGTGATTTAGTGCTGTGCAGGGGTGATAGGCTGTATGACTGATTTCTACAAAATAAAATTATTTTCTTGACACCTGACGGTTTGAACAGCGGTTTAAGTTCTTGTGTGGATTTACCGAAATCCCCGCTAAGAGGCAACATATGCTTGCTTAATAATTAACATTAATATCATTATTATCACTACTATAAGAAAGTACTATAATGCTTTCTTTATGCTTAGTAATTAATACTACCGGGTAATATCATTAAACTTGTTGCTTACCGGTGTACTGATGCAGACGATAACGAGCACCCCGCCGGGACTACAGTAGGGTGCTAATACACACGTGTACCGTGTGCAATACCCGATCCAAGCAACGACGTGTCAGAACGGGGATTTCGATAATTCAACCTGTTAAAAATGTGCTCGCTCGTAAATCGAAATCACCGTTACGCCGCTAAGAGGCAGCGTATGGTGTCCCGAGTGCTTAAAAATTAATTTAAATATCATTATTTGTACATTAACAGTTATGCGATGGCAAGAAACAATCATACCGATGACATATTGACCCTGTAAGGCGTGAATATGGGGATTTCGGTACTCGGCGGGCGAATGTAGAATTACCGAAATCCCTGGCCTAAGTGATAATTTTTCAACCTAGGTCACCAAAGGGGATATTGTTGATAGTTTTTTGTCTTTCTGACGGATTTCTACAATAAGTAAGCACTATAATGACTTTTTTTTACTCTTGCAGGTTTGTACAGTGGGGATTTCGGTACCGGCGCTCGTCTATGCTCTTGTGTAGAATTACCGAAATCCCCGCTAAGAGGCAGCGTATGGTGTCAAGAGTGCTTAAAAATTAATATTAAAATCATTATTTGTACATCAACAGTTATGCGATGGCAAGAAACAATCATACCGATGACATATTGACCATATAAGGCGTGAATATGGGGGATTTCGGTACTCGGCGGACGAATGTAGAATTACCGAAATCCCTGGCCTAAGTGATAATTTTCAACCTAGGTCACCAAAGGGGATATTGTTGATAGTTTTTTTGTCTTTCTGACTGATTTCTACAATAAGTAAGCACTATAATGATTTTTTTGACTCTTGCAGGTTTGTACAGTGGGGATTTCGGTACCGGCGCTCGTCTATGCTCTTGTGTAGAATTACCGAAATCCCCGCTAAGAGGCAGCGTATGGTGTCAAGAGTGCTTAAAAATTAATATTAATATCATTATTCGTACATCAACAGTTATGCGATGCCAAGAAACAATCATACCGATGACATATTGACCATATAAGGCGTGAATATGGGGGATTTCGGTACTCGGCGGGCGAATGTAGAATTACCGAAATCCCTGGCCTAGGTGATAATTTTTCAACCTAGGTCACCAAAGGGGATATTGTTGATAGTTTTTTGTCTTTCTGACTGATTTCTACAATAAGTAAGCAATTTAATGATTCTTTTGAAGTTGCAGGTTTGTACAGCGGGGATTTCGGTACCGGCGCGTGTCTATGCTCTTGTGTAGAATTACCGAAATCCCCGCTAAGAGGCAGCGTACGGTGTCAAGAGTGCTTAAAAATTAATATTAATATCATTATTTGTACATTAACAGTTATGCGATGGCAAGAAACAATCATACCGTTGACATAGTGACCCTGTAAGGCGTGAATATGGGGATTTCGGTACTCGGCGGGCAAATGTAGAATTACCGAAATCCCCCCTAAGCGGCAACTTCTGCTGTCAAGTGTGCTTAATAATTAACATAAAAATTATTTTTTGCACGTAAAAATTCAAGCAAAGCCAAAAACCAAGAATGCAAATGATATTTATGACACTTTCAGATGTAAATATGGGGGATTTCGATACTGGGTGGGCGAATGTAGAATTACCGAAATCCCCGATACAAGTCAATATTTTTCAAAAGAAGTGAGATATTGTTGTTAAATTTTTGTCTGTACCTCTTCTTTCTAATAGCAAAAACCCACCCAGGTGATTTTTTGACACTTGAAGAGCTTTACAACGGGGATTTCTGTTCCTGATCGTGCTTGTGAAAACATGCACTATGGATTCATACTAGGAATCCCAATAATTATGTATATATTTTAGTTTTTCACAACCAAACATGGATAAAAACAATTTTTCATCAGTGAATTGATTGTATTTTGCAATATTCTATCTTAATATCCGCAGTATTTTGATAAATAATAAATATTATTGGGGATTCTGGGGATTTCGGGGGATTTCGTTATTTCTACACACCCCAAATTTATGATATTGCTGGGGCAATTGCACTTTACCGGCACATATTATACTGTTATTTATTGTTAACCGACTTGAAATAAAAGTTTGTATCTTGTATCTTGTACAAAAAAAAGAACGGAAAAGCGAACCATAACCTGCAAAACCTAACTAATAATCCTAAAACCTAATAATCCTTTTTATCCTATATATTTCCTAAATATCGGGGGCTACCGCGCGTTCATATCGTATGCGTTTTTCAACGAAATATATATATATATTGTATGCGTTTTAGGAACCGCAGTAAACACAATTGCGTACCGGTAAAGTGCAATCTAGCCCTAGTCTGTGTGGTAAATCAAGTGTACTGAAGATTATTTTTAATTTCTTGAACATCAACTTTTCACAACAGGTTTACTTCTGCTGCATTTTTAGGGTTGAAAAGCCACAGGTTGTGAACAATTGTGTACATGTATTATATTACTTAGTTCCTTCCTCACCTGAATAATTTGACAGTGTGTGATGATGAATATGCATTATCGTGCATATCACAATGTGTGGACCTGGAGCTCCTGCAGTTTAGACTCAAAAGGTGGGAATAATTTTTAATATTAAGAGCTTAATTCTATGCATTAATCTCTGACTCACTGAAAAACATATTTTAAAGTTGACATGGTCTTGTGCCATGTGGGTCAACCAGAGTACCTTAAGCCCCACCTATATCACCACAAAAAACAAGTAAACCAAGGTAATATTTAATCTTACTGCACCGGATTGTATAAACAGTTAAACCGGCGGTTAACCACATACCAGCGGTTAAAAGTCGGTATCATGTTGGTTACTGGTCGGTAAGCGTTTGTATAAAATTTGGTTAGTTATACTGATTGGTTAAAACCCCGTTAAAACATACCCTGCTTCCCTAGGTGGGTAATTACAAGTTACCGAGAGGTAACTTACACAAAATGGCCACGGCGCGCGACATAAAAGCTGACCATCGACGACCTTCACAATTTCGACGAGTAAACAACAAATTGCAGCGACTGACACTTTATCTGACTTAATTTACAGGGCAATGTGATTTCCGGACGACGAATTTAAGGACGCACATAACTTGTTTCTTATATTCTGTTATGGGTATGCCGTGTGTGATCCGATGCATCAATGTCGCCCATGTTAAAATCATTTCTCCGAGAACAGGGAACAACAAAAGTACAAACAAAAAACAAAACACGTTCGAACTAGTATCTTACCTTTAATAATCCTTTAAAATCCATAAATAATCAATTTAATTCAATAATTGAGGAGTTTGCATCTAGGGTCTTTGATAATTATTTCAGCATAGTTAAATAAAGACCCTTATGCCATCATATCATTATATTCAAATGAGAACTCAATAAACTTTCTTCGTCACAAGCTACGTCATGTACTCTATGTACATTACTGCTGTTAAAATGAACCGGAGCAGTTTATCAAATGTGTCGTGTTCTGAGAAAAATGGGCATAATGCATGTGCTTAAAGTGTCGTCCCATATTAGCCTGTGCAGTTCGCACAGGCTAATCAGGGACGACACTTTCCGCATTTAGGACATTTTTTGTTAAAATGAAGTCCCTTCTTAACAAAAATCAATTTTTGGCGGAAAGTGTCGTCCCTGATTAGCCTGTGCGAACTTAACAAGATAATCTGGGACGACACTTTACGCACATGCATAATGCCCAGTTTTCTCAGAACACGACACAAATAATAGCCGTTGGTGAACTCGGTTGCATTTGCAGATTTCTGCATACAAAGATATATTTAATCTTGAACAATGTTTTATTTGTCTATGGTAAATTCCCTTATTGTACAAGAAAGTAAGTAAGTTTATTTTAAACATATGCCAAATTAGAAGACTAGTCTAGCATGTTACGACAACCATGTATAATTTTTATGTTACATTTAGAACAGCTAGAAGAATAGACGTCTTTGTAAGAACTCTCTTGCAGTTTGGAAGCACCAGGGATTCCGCTAAATGAAGCCAATCCCGACATAATTATCAATTTGTCCCTGGTCATTTTGATGAACTCATGGTTAAAATTTACACTTTATTTTATTGTGAATTTCATGAATTTGATAAAAAAAAATACATGTCGCTGTTTATAAGCGTGACACTTCGCGCGAAAATGCATTGTGGAAATGTTTTGGTTAAAGTTACCGGTGGTTAAATTCCACTATGCGCGGTTAGGTTACTTTGCGGTATATCGTGTTTATACAATCGAGTTACCTTGAAGGTTACTATACCTGAATAACCGCAAACTTCAGGGGTCTAGCTAGGCTCAAAATTTATGGAGAAGTCACTTCTCCCTAAAGCCAAAATAGGGAGAATTGGTAACATATTTGGGTAAAATGGTACATTTCGGTCATAGATCTTAGTTTTACATATATTTTGCAGCAACTTAGTGGTTTCTGTTCAGCTTTCAATCAACTCTTCACTTGTTTTATACAATAAGACATTTTAAGTGTATAAAACCAACATTTTCCTTATTTCTCATTGATTGTTGATTATAATTGTACTTTTAATTACTTTTTTTCCTTAACATGTGTATCAAAGAAACTTCAATTGTAACAAACCAGTAATGTTCAGAATCTTTTTACTTCCTTGTTAATTTTAAGCAATTCAACATTAAATCAAATTCATATTTTGTTACAAATATTTGTTTTAAATTAAAAATTCATTTAAAATCTCATTTTACAGCAGCTATTCCGAATCTGACCTGTAAATGAGCCCCATATTTATTGCCAGTGCTAGGTTACATCTTCCCATTTGATCATTCCTTAATATTTTTTTAATGGGCTTTTTAACATGGCTAAATCATAGTTATTGGTAGCCAGCAGAAGGCAATTAATCAAGGCATCATCTATTAACAATTTCAAGAAGTGTAATAGCTCCAGGCTGTTCTTTTGAATGTTCAACTTAGCATGACCTGTACATGGGGCACTAATGGCTGAGAATCCTCCTGTGTCCAATTCTCCACATCAAATTGATTTTAATCGGTCAATGTCTGGCACAAAGTAAATCATTAAAAGGAGGAGAAGTCACTTCGCCTTCATGATGTGCGAAGTGAAGATTAATTTGGCGAAGGAATCGCCCATTTCGCCCACTCGCGAGACCCCTGAACTTACCAAGGTTTGAATGTAAACGAGCGGTTACTTTAACCAGCGTTTATACAAGCGGGTGCTGGTGTAAAAGAAGTCTCAAACCATTTATTGCTTTTCACCAGAACAACTGTATTACTCTACTGATCAGGTAATGGTAACTTGACTGTATATGTAATTTGTTTATGCCGACTTGCACCTAGCGGCATATCATTGAAAATGCATTAAAAAAATGTCGAATTTATAGAGTAATCATAAAACACTTAAAAATTGTAGTATTCCTTAATGCTTTTTACATATGTTATGATTTTCATTATAAAAACTTATAAAAACATGGTCTTATTCTCGTTCTCAACTTTGCTTGACGAGTCACGTGACCATGGTCAAATCTAGGGTGAATTAATTTTTAATGATGTACACTGAAGGGTTCGAAAGCAGGTACTCGTTGTTTAGGCGGCATTGACAGTTTTACATGATATGGTGGTGCTGGAAACTTGCAAAAAATCTGTAATCAAAAATGGATTAACATAACAATTTAAGTTGACAGCCATGTAGAGTTCTATGTCAAAAAGAGTTCCTATTAATATGTTTCACCATTTTTAATCTTAATCGTCACTATATTTGACGTGTCGAAAATTAAGAGGTTTCCTCCCCAGACAATTTCTTCCTGGATGTTTCACCCCATGACCATTTTCCAATTAAATAGATCTAATTGTAATTGTTGTTATAAGTGCCTGAAATTTTTCTTTTATTAATTGAGATCATTGAAAAATTGAGTAAAAGCACAGCTTTGATGTTCTTTGATGGTCATTTTTAAGTGAAATAGTATGTTACAAATTAAACTATTATTGTATTAATGAATTGAGTAAAAGCACACCTTTTATGTTCTTTGATGATCATTTTTATTTGGAATAATATGTTACAAAGTAAATAATTATAATTATTGAATTAATGAATTTATTTTGGTACAAACTAATTCAATTATACCTGTATATACTTAAAACATTTTACACTGATTCATTCTGTTATTAGAATTTACTGCAATACTATAATATTATACATACATATCATAGTGATAGACATTTTCTGAGTTTGTGAATTGGATATAATATTCATATTCCATTTTGATGTCTATATATCCCTTCATACATTATTATTTTCCATCATTTTTTTTACATATTGATTCAGTCTGTCATCAAGATTATCATACAGTATAATAAAAAGTTGGACACTTATACGTTTAGTTATGCAGAATATTTACTATTGACTATTACTATTTACAATCCCATTAAAAAAAAATAAAAAATTGATTTAATCTGTTCCATAAAAATGTGACAGCATTTTAATGTTTTCGCTAATATTAAAGTTACAACACACACCTTACATTATACAATTTATCAGGCACTTATGGTGCAATATACAAGTGTTGATTAGATTAGCAAGTGTATTATTCAAGATAACAGCTATTGTATAACGGGTACATTTGGTGCAATATACAGGCCCTTTAATTAATCACCACTGATGAGATTAGGTGACATCTTTAAAGAGGGATAGTCATTCATAAGATGAGATTAGCAGTTTAGCACATTATCATACAAAAATCGTTTTAAAATAGTTTATGACTCACTGTATTAATTATTATAAATGAATTGATTTGAATTTACTTTATTAATAGTATTATATAAGGTAGTCATAGATGCATCTGTTGTATTTAACAGGGATGGTTTCAAAAGATATGTTACACTTTCAACATCTTTTTCATTTGTAAATACACATGAATCTTTCATATATCTTCATGACTAGAATGAAACATGTTGTCAAGTCAAAAGTCAAAATCCTCTTTTTTCACTCTCATATCATAAGATTGATAAAAATTTGTAATTTTGCTTCATTTTAAGTTTGGTATGTTCATTTTGAGATTAAATGTCAGATTGTGTATGCTAATTTCAAATAAAATAGTTCACAAAAATCTAGGTTTATTGATATTGTGTTCTGTAAAACTGATATATTTCATATTTTTTTCATTTAAAACCATTTTTTTTTAATTCATAAAGTTATTAATATTTCCTTAAATTACACAAATTCATTTAAAAAAAGTTCTTTTTTTTGCTAATAAATATTATAAATATCATTGAGTTAAATTAGTAAAATATGATAAAGTTTTGATTACATTTGGTAAATATACTATTAATAATGAAATATTGTGCTAGAAAAGAGCAATTCTGTTTTAATTAGTCTAAATTAGTTTTAATTACAAATTAAAATATCAGTGACATCCAATAATTTGATTATATATATGAATGCATGAACAAAATACAAGTTTTGATAGTAACATAGTTTATTTATTTATCATATGTAACTGTAACAAGAAAAACAGTTGTGAAATTGATATAAATGTGATCTAACCTTTTTACAATTCACCAATTTAATTGGATTAAAAACAACAAACAAGTTCCACAACCCTGCACAGGTTTACTCAAACTGAAATAAGGTGTTAATTGTGTATTCAAAATTGGTCTGGATTACACATTATTCTAATCTTGTTTGCATTTGTGCTCCCAAATGAGCAACATGTATAAGATACTTAGTAAGATTTTGAGAATATCTAGTACACCAACATGCACTTATTAATGATTTACGTACATTCCTTACACAGTTTAACAAATGAACCAAAAAAAAACAAAACAGGCTGCTTCATAGATAATGTTACTTAAAGACTTCATAAACAAAATAATCATTTGATAAAAATCAAGATTATACTTCAAACAAACAAGTATAAATGTATTGGGGGGGGGGGGGGAAGCAGCTGCACTTAAACTAAAATGGGGGGGGAGGAAACTTCTTGGGGGAAACGTCTGAAAGCGGTCCCAGAATGGGAATCGAATACTGGTTGCTGGTGTGACTGCACCAAATTGACCTTTATTATCAGGGGATCAATTACTTGTTAATGGAAATCTATGGTGTAAACTTTTTCGCATTATAATTAACATTTATTATTTTAACTATGTGTATTGTTTGATTGTGTGCTGAACATCATACCCATAGCCAGGGGGGGGGGGGAATGCAGGATTTTAAGTATCATTTTAAAAATTGTTTAAGGCTGGACCTCCAAACCCCCCCCCCCCCCCCCCTGAATGCAAGATGTGGCAGCCTCTCCCGCACATATCCTCTTCGCCATTTTGTTGCTCAATTAACTGTCGTTAATGGGAAAATACGCATCCCTCTTTTCAAAACCCTGGCTGTGGGCCTGATCATAATGAATTGCAACTAAAACATTATAATTATGTATTTATATTTCAGCACTTAAAAAATCTTATCAGATGAGGATCAGTACCATATATTATTGGATCGTTGTACAATACCTGTGAAAAACGCTACACAGTGGTGAGTAATTTTCAAATAAAAGGGGACTTGCTCACGTACTACCATTTGAACTGTGTCAAAACTAAATGTCTACTGTGCTGTTTTGGGGAATAAAAAGCAACCAAACACACATGTATTTTCAGTTTTGTTTGCAATAATTTATTGGATTAATTGACAAAATTATATAGCCTGTTTATAAAAATTAGTGTGTACCCATAAAAAGAGTTTTTTTGTTTTGAAAATAACCAATATAAAAAGCATTAGTTATGTTTAGTATAGAACACTGCAAGATAAGAACAATTAACTATTGCCTTTAATAAATTGTATTAACTGAAAGATTTAGCTATGTCTAAGAGTTAAATATCATATAATAACGAGTAAGAGTGTACATTAATGACAACAAAAACCTATTTATACACCACAGTGGGAAATCTTTGCCTTGCTTTGGGGAAAACTCCAAAAACTCTAAAAGGTGGGGAATGTGTATCTCCTAATATTTTGCTAAAAAAACTTCAGGTGATGTGTTCCACAATATCTTATTTATTTTCTAAAACAGTTAAGAAACTAAGAAGGACTATGGTTTAAATGTACAGACTTAAAAATCTAAAATCACTGTTTATTAAATCATTACATTATTACTGTTTAGATGGAGTATATTTTCTGGGGAAGGTATTTTGAGAAATTCATTTTGTAAATTGAGTTTTGTTTGTGAAGTCCTTATCTTTATTTAATTTTGTTCTTATTGTTACAGCTGACTTCAAAATTATATGAATGTTCAATGTCATGGTAATTAAGACACTTAAAATCATGTTATATCCATAATGACCTTCCAGCCATTTGTTAGGACTCAGTAACATGTTCCTTTTTTGCCCATTTCTCATTGTGTCTTGTATATTTTATGTCATTTATTGAATAATGATAAAATAACATCACATTTACTATTTATGAGATATATTTTCAATTAAAAAAGTCATTTTTGTTGCCATAGTTTCAATAAGGCATGCAATAGTTTTTGGTATTTTTTATGCCCCCGATGGTTGGCATATAGTTATCACACTGTGCATCTGTCTTACTGTCTGTCCGTCACACTTAAAAAAATATGCTCATAAGTCTATGTCGCTTCAGATGTAACCTTCATTTTTGGTATGAATGTGTACATGGACAAGGCCTTTCCATACCCACACAAATTTCGACCTCATTGACCTTGACCTTGAACTTAAGGTCCGCGTAAAGGTTTAAAATCTGCATTTATGTTTCCAAAAATGCTCATAACTTCTATGTCGCTTCAGATGTAACCTTCATATTTGGTATGCATGTGTATATGGACAAGGCCTTTCTATGAGCACACAAATTTTGATCCCTGTGGCCATGACCTTGAAGTTAGGGTCAGTTAATTTAGGTTTTGAAATCTGCGTTAAGGTTTCATAGTATAACCTAAATGGAAAAGACCTTTCCAGACACACACAAATCTTGATCCCTGTGGCCATGACCTTGAAGTAAGAGTCAGCATTAAGGTTTCGAAAATTTGTTCTGTTATTTAGCAGTCTAACATAACTTTCAACTATCAAAGCGTTTTTTGGGGGTATATGTCATCCTATGGAGACAGCGCTTTTAATTCAGTTACATGTAAGTTGTGTCAATACCATAAGTGAATTCGTAGAAATATTGGATATTACCTAACAAAATGCATTCATGGTGTCAGAGCTCCAGATAAAAATTTGGTCAAATTCTTATTCACCCCCTTTTTAAAAAATTAATTCTTATTTTACCCCCTTTTTATAAAATTAAGTCTTAACAATATATTACCAAATAATTTTGAGTGCTTTAGATTTGCAGTCATTTACGCAAGAGCTTATAAGTTCATCAATTATTGACGAAACCATGCTTTGGGTATTTGAATCAAATTGAAAAAATGCATGCAGCGAGGACTTTTGACACTGAAATGGCTTTATTGCCTTCCACGCTTCAATACACCGCTTCAGTCGGCCATTTAGATTTTTCTGTAAAACGGTCACTCACAATTTGGCTTTATATAGATCATAATGGCCTTTTGGTCGCCGTTAAAGTCATATCAAAAACTATATTTAACATTTAATTTTAATGGCATTTTGAATAGGTATACAGTATATTACTTGTGTATAAAAATTACGATAAGTGTAATTTAAAAGGTACAATAAACAGTAATGACTCGCCTGCAAATCTAGGAGAACAGAATCGAGACCGTTTGGTCTTTCGACGTTTTAGGTGTGGCTCTTCCTCACAGCAAACGCTTGAGTGAAGTTGATTTAAAGTTGTAGTTTGAATTGAGCGCCTATACGAGCCAGAAACGGGATCAAATGTTTACCATACATAATTTGCTACTGGAAGTTTTACGCACCTTTGAAAATTTCGATTTTGTGTTTTATTTTTTCAATGCGTGCCTTTACGCAAAGATTTTAAATCTAAATCGTTATTTAAGAAATTTAATTCGTTTTTACGCCTTTACGCATGTTATCTGGAGCACTGCATGATGTGAACATCACAATTGCAGCAAGAAAAGATTTTTTGGTTACCAAATAGACAATTTTATGTGTTAAGTTTCTCTTTGATAAATGTTGTTTTTTTAGGAACAAAATTATATCATCATTATTGAATGCCCATAATCTCTGAGCTGTTAGTTAGTTAAAAATAGAGAACATTCTTGCACTTGTTTCCATTTTTATTAAATGCCATTTATAAATATAAAATAATCCAAATAGTGCCTTGTGCCCTCTTAAATACATGCATCCAGTCTCATCTGATTGTGTCACCTTAGACCCCTATAGAACACAGTCATCCAAGGTTTGTTAGATAACAATCAGTAACACAGCAACTGATAAGCTGAAAGACAAACTCTGCACAAATATCTTATTATCTCCAGGTAATACTATATTCAGATTTGAGTTTTTTTTTATTAATTTTAAATGAATACGAAATACTTTTTTTTTAGAGAGAAAAACAAGTTTTATAATCATTGTTTAAAACAATGTGTTGGCATGGTAGATCTATCAGTTGTAATTGATTTAGTTATTGAGAATGATGGGCTAATACATCTGCAGATTAATTTCACAAAGACACTATTATCAGTCTCAGATACATAGTTTTATTTGTGTGTAATACTACTGGCAATCTTCCAAGTTTTTTTTTGTTTTTTACAAATCCTTATTATTTATACAAGTATTATATTTTTGTTATGAGTTTACCCAAGAGTTAAAATATTTGTGCATATGGGGTGTCAATGGGCCAATTGTTATACTGCTCATGTTACACTTTCCAGTAAAACTTGTTTTCAATGTCATATCTTGGCTGTCATTTATTCCAGCCCAAAAAAGGGACCTTTTACACAATTCAATAGACCGTTCCATAATCGATAAATTGACCGCCGCCATATTGTCAGTCACGTGACTGTCCGCCATTACACTGCTGCTAACGTGTGCGAGTCTGCGATTCCAAAAGCCAAAGACATAGAGAATACCCGCTTCACCGTTTATTGGATAAATAAATTACTTAATGAATTAATGTGAGGTGATTATCACATTTTTGTTGTTTAAATGATTGTTTGAAGTTGAGTTTGATTTTTACAAATAAAATGTTTAAAATGCTTTCGTGTATTTGTTTTTTTTATCTGTAATCAAGTGGTAATCATCGGCGAAAATTTGCCGGTTCAGTTGCTCATACTATGTCTTTGATTAGACTTGTTTCTTTTAACGTTTCACAAACAATTCACGCATGTATTGTTGTGTTGATTTTAATAGCCGCAACATCAAGCAGATTATATTTTAATTAATACTTATAAAAGATTCTCGCGCAATTAATTACCGCTAATTGTTTGTAATTGATCTCATTTGGTAAAAATCTACATTCCAAAATCATTACATATTAATGATGATATTTTTGATACGCCTTCCATTATTTTTCTTGTTCTAACTGATATCAGAGATAAAAAATTGTGGTTTGGAATTTATATTTATTTTTTTAAATGGAATTTTGTCACGTTAAAAAACGAGCTTTTTATCATGAGAGAGTGATATTGATCTTGACGACCTTTTATGTGATTATTCGGAAGATGAAGAGAATGCGATCTATGTGATATATCTATATTTTCATCTTTGAATCATTTAACAGCTATAAAGCTAAAAATACTACCGGTAAACATTGTATTTTATAGGTCTTTGAAGTAACGCAAAACATATGGATAACGACTCCAAATGTTTAGTCAATTAATCCACACAAAAAACTCAGATAAAAAAACAGCTAAATAATATTTCAAAAATATATTATTAAGCGCCAAACGAATTTATTAATACATTTATTTGCAACTTTAAAAACGCGGCATAAGCATCAAATTAAAGATTATCTGAAGACTGAAAGGCCGACAATATGACACAATAAAGAGCTCTATGCATAAGCCGTAATATTTTTTTTCCAGAAAAGCTTCAATAAATTACAATAGTAATACATCTAATTATAAAAAATATAATTATCAATGGCATGAGGACGCTAGTGTGATAAATAAATGAGTGTTAGAAAGTGTAAGGAGTGCTTTGAAAATAAACATACTACAAAGCCATATTAAAAGCAAAGGACATGACAGTATTTACATGTAATTTTAATTTGATGGGTTTTGTACAAAGAATGACGCTATTGAGGAATATTAACATACAACTGAAAAAACACAACTTCATATGATGCAAATTGAACTGTGTACTCATGTATATTGAAAACTCGTTACTAGTGAGTATGAGTGACACATATCTAACATTATAACACGCATATATTTATATACATATATATTTTTTTTAATATTTTTTACCTCTGTTTGGTGTCAAATGTAATTTATTGTTTTATGATATCGTTCGTGCATTGCCGTAACATCAAATGTTCATACGGAATGACGTAGTTTTATTTAACCGATACCGCTAAATACGTTAAATGTTTTATTTATTTATTTTTCGGCGTAAGCTGTATTAAGCCAGCTTTTCACCCTGACTTGACCTTTGTAAGTGTCCAATAATATATAAATAAAATTTCCCGCGGCTAGGTACGAATGAATACACTTCATTTATTCCATTGGCTGATTTGAGTATAACACCAGAACATTGGAAACATATCCGCGTCTTTGTAACACTGTTTTACTGCATGAAACAATTTTATCTCTAATGAAAAGGCTCAATAGATAGAACAGTTTTACAATCAATTTTCGATATAAATACAGTTTGTGCGTTCACCTTTTATTTTCAGAGAATTACCAGCGCAAAAGCGTTTATACTAAAGGCTATATTCTCATATTTAGTACTTACTTGCATTGCATTTCAACCCGCGAGGTTTTGGGTCAATTCGCGGCCAGTGTGTGAAAGTCAGAGTTTATATACAGTTCATCACCGGAGTTCGCAGAAGGGGTTGCGATCTTTTCATTGAAGGAAAAAATTGGAATCTATGCTATTTTTGTCTGATGGAGTAAATAGTTCGTTTAGTCGCTTTGTCGATATATCAATATTTTAGGCACAGCTGTTGCCTTGGTCGTGTATAGTTGGCGTAAACAAGCCGTCGTTTCAGCAGCAGAATTGTTACCTAACTTTAATGCATTGCATTCCAATTCGCAAGGCATCAAGGTCAGTTTGCGGTCAGTTGCAGAAATCTTTATATAAACGCCGTCTCGTAAACTTTGTGCACTTGAAGTCTGTTTTGATTAGAAAGATACTAAATAAAGATATTCGGCGATATTATTGTGGTATGTCAATCATCGATTTTTAATATGTTTTCAACATTTGCATGATAAGGACCATGATAAGGACCAATTTTGATAAAATTAATTAGAAATATTTATCCATTTAGACCAGTTTATTAAGCATGAGCACAATAATTCACTATACTATAATTATGCAATTAAATAGGATTCGAGTATTGCCGGCTGACCTATATGCACTCGTTTATTTTCATGTTTCTTGTGTTTTTCTATTCTGTAAATATAGATATCTGAGTAATAATATCACATAAAGCAAAACGAAATCTGGCGCAACACCCCGTAATTGATTTGCTTGTGATGTAGCTAAGAACTGCGCAGAAAAAAGGCATCCGCTACTTTTTATCTCATAGAGATAAATTTTGATCGTTCATAAACATCGACCACAATCAACGCCGTATATCTTTTTTAAAGATATTTCTTGTTTTAAATACTTAATTTTTTCATAAATTAAACGGGCTAGTATCTTTACGGTGTACAATTTCTGATATTCTATATTGGACATAACTTTTAATTTGTAAAATATGTAACATATCTTATTTACGCAACTGTTAAGTATGTCGGAGGTAAATTATCTTACCAAATGACTGCTTAAGACTACCAGGAAGATGAGACATGGTGGCATCATCAATTGTGTTTTATGACCAGATTGTCATCTGCCACCCAGTGTGGTTTATGACACCATGTGGTTAGTTAAGTCTGGACAATATCTGATCAAAACGAGATAATCGGATTATGCAGAACAAAGGGGCAATTAAACACTGGAATGCAAAGGCATACACGATTTAAAGATTGATGCTAATAATCAAATGAAAAATATTGCATTTAATTTAATTAAATGCTTTTTTTAATGTGTCAATGTGTTAGTTTTCCAAGACAACCAAGACCATGTAATGACGGCCTTAGAATTTAGAAAGAAATTCATCCGTTGAATAATCGGTGCTCTCTTATATATGTTACCGATTGTTAAGCAGCAGTGTAATGGCGGACGCGGAGAGAATTCAGGGGAGATAATTATGTAATGACTAAATTATGGAACGGTCTATATTCAGACTTGTAATTTAAGATTCAATGTGACAGACTTACAATTGTTATAAGGGCTTCAAAATGCTCACGTGTGCTCACATAATAGATGATAAACAGTCTCTGGAAAAACCACAATGAGATTTCAATCTGGCAACATTCATTTTAATTTGTTCCCTTTATTTCATAAGCCCTTTTTATATATATCATTACATTTTTCATCATCATCCATAAATATTTTAGCATTTTAAATGTATTAACATTTTCTTTTGAACATTCACTAAAAATGCTGTGTGACACTATTTCCAATATGACACTATTTCCAATATTCTATCAGAAAATAAATTGTTTTTGTTTTGTCTCTTTTTAATTCACCCTAGGGTGTGATGAAAATACAAAAAATAATTATGTTAAGGGAAGCTCTGATTTTCTCATTCAAATTTCAAGATAAGAGAGTTGTACATTTCCATTGCCCCAGATAATTATTTGGGAAATATAGTTTTTACCCATTGATTTTGAAAATCAAAGCGCTGATGGCACTGAATTTGTTCGCTGTTGTATAATCTTAGACATAACTCAGTTTTCAAAATTATGTTATAGCTTTTTATATCACAAGTTTGAAATGATCACAACCCATTCAAATTTATAAAGAGTGTGCCTTAACACACAGGTCGAGATGTGTGTTTCTTCCAAATCATTGATACAGCTAATCAGTGTGCACAGGCTAATCTTATTTGACATTCATTAAGCCCGTTTTTTTCATGAAAGCAGCCAATATGTACAGGTTTCAATTATAAACTCTAGACTGGCCAACCTTGTCTTGCCACAAGTTGTTAAATACACTCTATGTACTGTGCCAGTGAGAATAGGTAGATGCAGATATTAAAGCAGAAGCATTATCGTCTGCTAAAGTTTACTGGAGTTATCCACACAGGCAGTCACAGGTTACGATTCCTGCCGTACCTAAGCCCATACTGATCCATACTGATCTGCAAAATTGTGTCTGCATTATTTGTGAGCGAAAATAAGGTGATTTCATTCTTGAAATAGGGTGATTTGAGTTATAAAAATACATACATTAAAATCATTCTGTTTTACTTCTGTTGCTGCACACTTGTATTGATTCAATAAAACTGTAAACTATCATTATTAAATTTAAAAACTTATGTTTTATAACATCTTTAATCCTTGAAACTGTCCATAATATAAACTTTAAACTTAAAAAAAACCTGACGTTAACTGACATCTTTGTAACTGTCAAACATATCGACTGATTTTTTGGGGCAACAATTGCGGACGCCTTTCTACCTCTCTTAGACATTTTTATTTTGCATCATAATAGAAACTGAAAGTTCAGACGCTTTACAAATGCATGCTTAATGAGCGACAAATTAAGTCAGATTGAAAAAGCATGAATGTCGTCATAAATAATTTGGTCAGACGCTATAATTAAATATGAAATCTAGTCCGCAGAACATTTTAGTAGCTTTGACTGTTGTCCTGCTCCATCATCCAGGGGCTTGCTGAATGAAACCGTCGCCACGTTACAATAATAATTATAAAGAGAAAATACCGAAAATGAGCAAAGGATTTTCAGTTGAAGCTATTTATCATACACATTAAATTTGATGAATTTGTGTAAAAGTTAAGTTGGTTGCATTTTCAATACGCATAATATTGTATTTCTTAACGTTTTTAAACAATGTATTAGGGTGAAAGACGCAGATACGCAGCTTATGTGGGGCACTGCATTTCATGCAAAATATGTTTCAAAACATTAAGGGTATTGCACATGCTTTCAGATAATATTATCTTTGTGTCTCACATCACTGAAGCACAAGTTGCTATCTATTGTAGTGCAAATGTTAAATTTTAAATCTAACTTTCATTTTTACCTGAAGTATTTAGTACAAATAACATTTCATAATTATTTGATAAGTTGATAACACCTTTTACCTGAGAAATGGGGTTATATTTTCAATAAGTTGCTAAGTTGCAAGTTGCAGACATGGAGTAATCATAATTGTTAATCTGTTATCATCATGCTTATTAATTGATTCCTTTTTCCATTAATCATGGATTGATCATTAATTATAGCTTTTGTATAACTTAAATAATAATAATATAGATTACTGCTATGTGCAAGAGGTCATGACTCATTATTATTTTATGATTACTTTTATGATTACTTTTGACCAAAAAGCAGATTCAATTTCAGTTCATGAAGACACATGACACATGAACAACATCAGATAACTTGCCAACTTATCATGTAGTTAACTCCCCGGGTGTACTTTGTCCAGGGTTTTCCATGGAAATCCATGGAAAATATGAGGCTGGAGTATTCGGACTAAGTTTCCAGCCTTTTCCAGCGTCAATATTTAAAAAAGGGTGGAAAATTGTCCATGGTATGTGGAAATAGCCTGGAATAGTTTCCATGGTTTTCCAGGCTCCCTGGAATAATTACCATGGAACAATTTCCAGGGTTTTCCAGCCAGCATGGAATAAATACCGTCCGAATACTCCATGTAATCTGGAAAACCATGGAAAACCATGGATTTTTTTCCAGGGTTTTCCAGATTACATGGAGTATTCGGACGGTATTTTTTCCATGCTGGCTGGAAAACCCTGGAAAATGTTCCAGGTTTTTTCTTTGTTCAATATTCCATGGATGCCTGGTATAACATGGAAAATTGTCCAGCGTTTACCATGGTCACTGAATAGAAAAAGAAATTTCTGGTCTAAAAACAATATTCATGTATTAAATGAATACAATACTCACAGCTTAAATAAATCATAATTTAAGGTTAGATTAAAACAAAACAAAAAATCAACATAATGCCTTAGTTTCTTCGATGTATTATTTTGTTCACAATTCATCAAAATATAACATCAGATTACAAATTGTGTTACATTTATTTAACAAATTGTTCAGATCAAACAAGTGTTGTTTAATACATGCTTACAAAGCCTCTAGGTCCATTATCATAAATCAGGCCCTTACATAACAGAACAGGCGCTACTTTAAAAGTTAAAAAGTATAATGCAACCTTAACAACCTGTATTCAAAGTAACAAAATACAAGCAAGTCAAGTAATATACAGTAACAATTCATGAACCCTGTACAAACGATATACAAGAAACAAAATGAAAAATTTAAGTTATTTTAGCTACTTCATGTTTGTCACAATATATGTAGCTGCCCATGAGAACAATTAAGGATACTATTTTTCTCAGCTACTTTCACTTTAATGCAATTTAGGTGCTCAATTTCATTAAAATACTTTTATATAATTTTATTGTTCAAAGAAATTCAGAACATGAATGCATGTACATGTATTACTTTCCAAGTGACAGTTTAAAATATAATTGCAAGTCTAAAACTTGTGAAGGCAGCTTAGTAAATTATAAGTACCCAGGTGGGATAAAATTTCAGTTTTTAAAAACTTTTTTGTTAATTAGCTGGGCTTCAGTAGGTCGTGGATCTTTTATAGAACTTGTACTGCTGTTATACTGTACGGCTCCTGCATGATCTCTGAAAGAAAAACAAAGCAAACAATATTACAAGAAAGTCATAAGTTTTTTACATTCATCTGTAAAAGTAAATGTGCAGCAATCATATGATTGAATATCTATACTTCAATGCTCATTCATATTTTAATCTATTTTAGATATTTCATATCACTGCTCAATTCGGTACATCTGGCTTTTTTGTATTTGAGCGAACATTTACGATCCTAAGTAGTTAGCAATTATTTCTTTTCCATTTTCTGAAATTTATTCTCTTAAAGTTTGCAAGCCGGCTTTAATCTACTTGCAAACAGGCAACCACACAGGAAAACTGAGACTTTCAAGTGAATAAATTGTTGATTTAACTTATATTTTTATATGACTCTCTTTTATTTTGAAATTTATATTGTTGTTTTCTTAAATGCCCCAAAACGGGGTACACTAGCATGTATCTGGAAACTCAAACATATATAGGAATTTTATATTCAGATATTGCTATATGAAAGATATGCTAATTTGCTAATTCATATAAAAATAACCTGTAATTGAAACTAGACCAAAATATTGGATACCAAAAAGACAAAATACTTTCAGGTGGTTAACACTAAATTACTTATATGAGCCCGGGGCATAACAATATTTACCATGAATTTGTGGCCATGTTAGTCCTCTTGGTAAATGCACCAAAAGAGCTGCTTTGCTGTCTTGGGTTATTTCACTGCCAAACTCTGCAGTATCTTCCATCAACTGGTCAGCTACAGTTAAAGCACATAATGAAAATGTATATAGAAAATAATTCAAGTATTGTTTTAAATATTTAGTAAAATTGTCTTTAAATAATAACTTACAATGAAGTTAATACATCACAAAGCATAGCATAACAAAATTTGTAGGTATGATTAGTACAAATTTATTATTGCTATAATTAGAATGATGTGTAATTCTATTGGTATGAAAATGTACAGTGAAACCTAAAAAACAATGCTATTGGTTTAATTAATTTATTTATAAACATTAACAGCATTAATGAGCATTGAGTTCTCATCATGCACAGCACATAACTCCCTTAGCCTCAGTTCCCTAGCCATGCATTATAAACTTCCGATACTACATACAAGCTTATTAATATCTCCACATAGGACTTCCTTTATCAAGCTGCAAACTGCACTTAGTGAAAATGTGTGTGACAGCTGCTTTTAAACTTCTATATATTTGCCATACTTTTACCTAAAATGTCACATAAAAAGGTCTACAATGATGACATAAGAAGAATAAATTTAAAGGAATATTTAGAAATAATGAAAAGCACAAACCTTCAGTTGTTGTTCTATTCCTAGACAGACTGCTCAAACACTTGTATGCATCACTTTTTAACAACAATTCATGTCACTTTCCAAATGATATCCATACATTATTATTTTAAGAAATTCTTGTTAATGGAAAAACTCATTAAGTTAAACTCTACTGTTTGTGAAATTACATTAACTTCATTTTAACAACAAGTTTAACCTGCATTTTTTCTTCAATACGCCTTCTCCAGAATTTCAATCTAACAGGTAAACTTTCTGTATTTGAACTCAGCCAATCAGAAAAGGCTGTGATATTTTATAACCAATAGATTAGCCGCAGACACATCTGACTCACACACAGGCTTTTCAGATAGTTTGTTAATTGCAAACCTGGACTGTAGTTAAATATTGAGTGTGTATACACCTTGAACAGGGTTAAGGAATTTAAACTTGTAGACATTGCTTTGAAAGTTACTACTATTACTTCTACTACTAGTACTACTACTACTACTACTACTACTTCTGCAAAACTACTACTACTATTACAACAGCCACAACAACAACAACAACTACCTACTACTACTACTACTACTACTACTACTGCTACTACTACTACTACTACTACTTCTACTTCTACTACTACTACTACTACTACTACTACATCTACTACTACTACTACTACTACTACTACTACTACTACTACTACTACTACTACTACTGCTGCTACTACTGCTACTACTACTACTACTACTACTACTTCAACTACTACTACTGCTTCAACTACTACTACTACTGCTACTGCTGCTGCTACTGCTGCTGCTGCTACTACTCCTGCTGCTGCTGCTACTACTACTACTGCTACTGCTGCTGCTGCTACTATTACAACTCCTGCTGCAGCGACTACTACTACTACTGCTGCTGCTGCTGTTACTACTACTACTACTTCTACCACTACTACTGCTGCTACTTCTACTTCTACTACTACTACTACTACTACTACTACTACTACTACTACTACTACTACTACTACTACTACTACTAGTACTTCAACTACTACTGCTACTACTACTGCTACTACTACTGATGCTGCTGATGCTGCTACTGCTACTACTGCTGCTGCTGCTACTTCTACTACTACTACTACTGCTGCTGCTGCTAATGCTACTTCCTTAACTACTACTACTACTGCTGCTACTAGTATTGTTATTATTATTTATACTACTATTGCTACCATTACTGCTACTATTCCTGTAAATGCTAAAACAACAACACAATAGTAACTGCTACTGTCACTTAAATTTGCACCAATAGTATAATTATCAGTAGTTTAACTGCTTGTACAACTTATACAACAACCACTTTTACTTCTACTCCTACAACATATTCTACTGCCAGCACCAGCATTACTACTTCTACTACTACTACTACTACTACTACTATAACTACTACTATTTCTGCCCAAACTATGCACATTGTTTTATGTTTTATTCATATGTTGTGTAAATTGTTGAACTCTGATTTACTTTGAATAAAATGTGTTGCATTTTTATAAGTTATTTTCTCCTCTTATAAAGTCTAAGTTTTTTCCAGGGTTAGCTGAAAATGTTAGAGTCTTTTCCATGCTTAAAAAATTCTATGTTCCACTTTCCATGCTATCTGGAAATATTTTCCAGGGTTATCCAGCCTAAATCCAGCGTTTTCCATTCCTTTTCCATGCTTTTCCATCCAAGGCTGGAAAATGCTTGGAAAAAAAGTCCACGTTTCATGGACATTTCAAGAACAAAACCCTGGAAAACCCTGGAAACTGTTTCAAATTCCAGGGATTACCATGGAATTCCATGTTATACCATGGATTTCCAGCCTAAGTTCCATGATTACCCTGGACAATGTACACCCGGGTCTTTCAGTGCTGGAACCGAATTTTGAAGGCCTTTGCAAATAGTTTGGATCCAGATGAGATGCGACAGAACGAGGCATCTCATCAGAATCCAAACTGTTGCTATTCTGATAGTATTCTTTGAAAAATAAATCCACGAAAATGGTAATTTTAGAAATTCAGCAGACAACATTTTAGCAGACAACAAATTTCCCAGCATGCAAAGGGTTAATTACTCAAGTGGTGTAGATCTCTAATTGCCCTGGGCCCTAGGGTTATTTCAAGGGATTAAGTCTTAACAATAGTTATTATTCCGAACTTGCCTACAACTGGTTTTTTCCACTAATTTACATGAGGTACAAATAAAATTGACCTAGATCCACGGGGTTGTGTATTGTTCTTCCCTCCTACTGGTGAAACTGGAGGGGACTTAGGGTTTTTGCTCTGTCTGTCTGTCAGTCGGTCAGTCTGTAACACTTTTCTGGATCCTGCGATAACTAAAAGTTCTTCATATTTTTGCATGAAACTTGAAACATGGATAGATGGCAAAAGGGAGTTTATGCACGTCATTTCATTTTGTTCGTACATCAAGAATTATGGTTGCTATAGCAACAAATAGACTAGAAATATTGCTGAAAATAGTGGATCCTGCGATAACTTTAAAAGTTCTACATATTTTTTCATGGAACTTGAAACATGGATAGATGGCAATATGGAGATTATGCATGTCATTTCATTTTGTTCCAACAACAAGAATTCTGATTGCTATGGCAACAAATAGACTAGAAATATTGCTGAAAATGGTGGAGTTTTACCGGTAGGGGACTTATATTGCATGGCAATAGTTTTGTTAAAACTCAGTAAGTACCAGAATATTCATGTGACACTAGGGTCATAACGGTAAAAAGTTGATTGTACCTAACGATTAGCGGAGTTCTGAATACAGTCTAATGCATTGATGATCTGCATTTATGCAAAAAATAAGTGTTGGAGCTAGGTGTGGGAACAGTTAAGTAATCAGTCAAATTATTGATTTCATGAAATTTTTACTGAACCATGTTATCCCATGTATAAAAGTTACTTTGTGAAAAAGCAATTGATGCAACTTCTGCACCAGTGGAGAGACTCTGGCATTTTCTATCCATCCTGATAGAAGTCGTATGAGTGACCACACTTTTCAAATGCCCATAAACATCAAATGCAATTATCATGCAGTATGCTACATCTTTCTTTTTTTGTGTGCAAATTAATAGGATAAGAATAGGATATATATTTTTTTAGATAAACAGTGTTTGATAAAGTGTATACAAGCCCAAATATTATTAAATGCATGAATAGATTCATTAATAAACAATTTGATCACTTTAGTTCAGTTTACCAATTAATAATTGTTAAATGAACAATAACCATTAATCATGTTTGAAAAATAAGTTAAAAACATTAATTTAATTGATTACTTTTTTCGAGTAATTGACCACATGTCTGCCCAGTTGCAACTGAGAGTAACACTGTTTTGTGATATTGACATTTTGCTTCACTTCATTCTTAGAGCAATCACACTGCAGTTATAAATAAACTGATAAGATAAGCTATTGGGGGACAACACCTGTCCCAGTACACGGATTATCTCCAAAGCCAATTAAATATGCAGGTTTGGTTTTGTGCTATAATAAGCACCCGCTTAACAGTTATATGTTTCAATTGTACTTTTGCTGTGAAGCTGTTTAAGCCAGCTTTTCACCACACCTGAGCTTTGTAAATAATCAATATAATTCAAATAAAAAATATCCCGCAGCTAGACACGAATAAAGACACCTAATTTATTCCATTGGCTGATTTGAGCGATGTAATTATGGTATGTCAATAAAAGAATCTTATTGTGTTTCCAACAATACCATGATAAATATTATTTTTGATAAATTTAACAAGAATTATTCCACCATATTGACTAATGCATGTGCACGATGATTCACGAAACTGTAAATAATCGAATCAAATAGAAATGCCCAACAAACCACTAAAACGGGTTTGTTCGAAGAACACGCGTATAAATATTTTAAATATGTACGGATACTTCGGGTGTGGCTGGTTGACTTATATGTTTTAATTTCATTTCCATTCTTCTTTTGGCTCCTGTTTTGTATTATAGATTTATGACCAGCAATATGTAATACTGTTAAAAAAGCCGCAAAAACTCCGCGTAACATCTTGTACTGCATGTGATATAGCTAAGAACTGCACTGAAAAAGACATTTGCTATCTTTGATCTCATTCATTGAACTCTTTACTTTTCAGCAACTCCAACCACAATAAACGCCGTATATCTTTTGATGTCCCCCACCACTATATAGTGGGGGACATATTGTTTTTGCCCTGTCTGTTGGTTGTTCTGTTGAATGGTTTGTTTTCAATTAAACTCCTCATTGTTGTAGCGACTAAAAATGAAAACATATACCATGGATGATTTTATGTGCTGATTGAGTTTTATGGTTTTCCCATATTTTCATTATGATGTTCCTTGAAACCATCAAATTATACAAGATTTTATTTACCACATTTTTCACATACTTGCTATCAGCCATTTTTTCTTTCGAAAAAAACTTCCAAATTTTGACTGATTAAAGCCATACAGATGGTGCTTGAATCATCATAACTTTTTTCTCTAATGTGCGAATTTTATTTTATTTTGCTCACATTTGCTTAGTGAAATTCCTATATAACATAAGAAATGTACTACAGACTTTTTTATCTTAATTTGCAGGTGCATGAATAAGGGCAAATGGCAATCATAACTGAAAGAATATGATAAACTTGTTTTTTTAGCTCAACTATTATATATCAAATATATATAGTGGAGCTATTTTACTCACCCCAGCGTCGGCGTTTGCGTTGGCGTTAGCGTGCAAATGTTAAAGTTTGCGTACTACCCCAAATATTTCCTATGTCCCTTGACATATTGCTTTCATATTTTGCATACTTCTTAACCAACATGACCCCAACCTATGAACAAGACAGACAACTGTTTCAAGCATTTTGACAGAATTATGGCCCCTTTTATACTAAGAATATGCATATTATTGATAAATCTATGTTAAAATTGGCGTACTACCCCAAATATTTCCTATGTCCCTTGACATATTGCTTTCATATTGTGCATACTTCTTAACCAACATGACCCCAATCTATAAAAAGAGCAGACAACTGTATCAAGCATATTGACAGAATTATGGCCCCTTTCATACTTAGAATATGCATATTATTGATAAATCTATGTTAAAGTTTGACAAAACAACACTTGCTTGACAAACCACAATGCCCAAACCATCCCCCCATGCCCCACCCCAGAAGTCCCCCCCGCCCCATGCTCCACCCCCCACTTTTCTTATTTTTGAAAGATCATCTATTAAATGATCACACAGCCACGTTATACCCCCCCCCAACCCCCCCATCTCCATGATGGCTTATGTTATACTGTCAAGCACTCAAATAGTCAAATATATATCAAGATGATTGAAATTAAATTATACAAAAATGACTAAAAAATAAATTTATTACACAGAAATGGACTCAAGCTGGCAATACGAGGTGGGGGATTATGGGAGATTACAGTTGACATGGGTTATGGCTAGTATTTCAATGGAATTAAAACTCAAATTCAACCTGTGCATGTTAATTACAGTAAAGTAATTTTGAGTATAATATGATAATGGTTCATAAGTATTGATTTCTTAAACAATGAACAACTGAGCATTTCTCAATATCTGGATTCAATTTAAGCGCACATAGAGATGGATTCCTTTCCTCCTTTTTTAACTTTCATAAATATCCATAAAAACCACCCAACTAAAGATGTCAACTTGATGCCAGTTACTAATGTTGTGTAATATTTCATACAGAAATGCCAATTAAATTTGTAATCTAGTCTTTGGCTATATGGGTGATGCAAAGTCTCTTATAAGTTGATATATCTCAAATTTATTATTGCAGACACATTATGATACCAGATTTCGGTAGCTCTCCCCAATTAAATCAACTTTTTATAGTAATCTTAACATTTATTATTTGACTTTATCCTCATTCACAATCTTAACTTGTGTAAATAAGACTAAATTATGGTTTGTTTATTTTGTTCAGTTAAAACCATCAATAATGTGCTTGATTAAAAAAGTGCTTCAGTTTTATAAGTTAAGGAAGTTTTTAATAAATTGAGCATTTAATATATGATTTAATTTATATATTTAGTTTTGATACAATAGTCATTTAATAATTAATATAAGAATTTAATTAATAATTTAAATTTTATCCATTAATCAAGGAATATTAAATCTAAGAATTTAATTTAAAACATGTGCTTGTTGATCAATTTATAATATAGGAAGGAAATTTAATAAGGTGTCTTAGCTCAGGTAATATTTAATACCACACAATACCTGGAAATAAAATTTTGTCTTATTACCAGGTATTGTGTGGTGTAAATGGTGGATTGGTTGTTTATTGTCTTTCGGTGTTCATTTGCTGAAATATGACAATGAATTCATAAAAATGAAGCTCATTCTATTACAAGAAAATGAATTTTGTATTATGGAAGTGTTTTAAGCGACAATGTAACATAATTTCATGTAACACACATAAATCCCTATTTTAAAGGTAACTGGCTTTTGGGGACGTCAACTGCAGTAGTCTGTTATACCGGTAATCTTATAGAGAAATTGCCATTATTGTCCCCTACCAGTTTTTGCTCTGTCTGTATGTCAGTGACAGTCACACTTTTCTGGATCCTGCAATAACTTTAAAGTTCTTCATATGTTTTCATGAAACTTGAAACATGGATAGATGGCTATATGGACTTAATGCAAGTCATTTCTTTTGTTCCTACGTCAAAACTTCTGGTTGATATACCAACAGTAAAAAAAATATTCCGACAATGGTTGCATTTTTGACAATGGTGGAGCCGGTTTGGGACATATATTGCTTGGCAATAGTCTTGTTACAATATGCAGTAACAAGTCAACTGAACAGCCTGAATGTTGTCTGGTTAAAATGCTGATAGAAAGAAAAAATAATTCACCTATGAAACATTATAACTTGCATACTTATATGCCTTCTTTATAAATTCCATGAGGCCTTTATATTTTTTATCTAAATTTAGAATAGTATATAATACATATCATATGATTTGGTGTTCATCTGATATGCTCATTTGTATTTTCAGTTAGGCCATGCTCAGGAGGGAGTGACTGAGTTATTGGGTGCAGAAGAAGCACAAGCCATCTTGACATGATGAGTCATCCCCAACAGCGCTTGACGATGGTTTCCTGCTGGATGAGGATGAACCATAACTGAGCACTGAGGATGATACTTCTCTCAACACTGCATTGTATGACGACAAAGCAATTCAGTGTGGTTTGTCATCGTCAACAAAAGAACCAGACTCAGCTGACGTTGGAGACTGTCAAGTTGAGATCACTGTGCCTATCAGGGTTGAGTGTTACATACTGAACGAAGTGATCCAAAGCCATTTATTGTCAATACGCACGCTAGAGACCTGGACATTCGCTGTTTACATTCAGATCAAAGCAATGGCAAGACCTATTTAAGAATGAAAGTATGTTTTAATGAAGCAGGACACATTACTGTGTATGTTCATGTAAAGGATGTTGCACAGGAACATTATTTGTGGAAACAAATTTCTAGTGATTATCTTTTTGCTCTTTAGCTCACCTGAGCACAATGTGCTAATGGTCCGTCATGCGATATGTGTTGTGCGGCGTAAACATTTGCCTTGTCAACAATCTAGAGGCCACATTAACTGTCCATACATCATGAAATTTGGTCATAACAATTTTCCCAATGATATCTTGGACAAGGTAAAAAATTGTTCCGGTGTATTGTCCATCATCATGAAACTTGGTCAGATGATTTGTCCCAATGATATCTTGGGCAAAAATGGTTCCGGTTGGTTCAAAAACATGGGCACCAGGGGGCGGGGCATTTTTCCTTATAAGTCTATATACATAGCTATCAAAAAAACCTTTTTAACACTCTAGAGGCCACATTTATTGTCCGGTCTTCATGAAACTTGGTCATACAATGTGTCTCAATGATATCATGGTTTAAAAACATGGCCTCCGGGGGGGGGGGGGGGGGCAAAGCTTTTTCCTTACATGGCTATAGTAAAAACATGTTAACACTCTAAGTCACATGTGAGAATGATTTTTCTTCAGCAACATTAATACCCTGCCTTATACGATAATGGCTCTTATGCTTTAATGTTTGTTGCCTGCATAACTGCAGAATATTAGCTGCTTTCTTCCAATATGTTATTTGTAATATCAACAACTTGCTTAATATGTGTAATGTTTGATAAATTGCTTATTTTTTTAAGCCAGGTGTATTGATATTTGTTCATGAGTTATGAAGTTTTGATGAAATATCATTAAACTGTAAAAACTGTGTTCATGCATTCTTTTATGCACAGACTAAAATTGTTACTACAGAGCTTTATTAAGAGACTGTATCACATTAATGGTTGCATAGGTTCCTCTGTAGAAGCCGGGACACATTTCATTTAGTTATCCCCCGCCAGAGGCGCAGGGATATTGTTTTGGCGTTGTCCATCCGTCCGGCTGTCCGTCCGTCCGTCCGGCACTTTTGTGTCCGGAGCCATATCTTGGAAGTGCTTTGGCGGATTTCCTTGAAACTTCGTATGAGTATATATATGCATGAGAGGATGATGCACGCCAAATGGCATTGTACACCATCTGTTAAAAACAGAGTTATGGCCCTTTGTATCTTGAAAAAATGCTTTTTACTATAGTCACTTTTGTGTCCGGAGCCATATCTTGGAATTGCTTTGGCGGATTTCATTGAAACTTGGTATGAGTATATATATGCATAAGAGGATGATGCACCCCAAATGGCATTGTATACCATTTGTTAAAAACAGAGTAATGGCCCTTTGTATCATGAAAAAATGCTTTTTACTATAGCCACTTTTGTGTCCGGAGCCATATCTTGGAAGTGCTTTGGCGGATTTCATTGAAACTTGGTATGAGTATATATCCCTCGCCAGAGGCGGAGGGATATTGTTTTGGCGTTGTCCGGCCGTCCGTCCGTCACTTTTGTGTCCGGAGCCATATCTTGGAAGTGCTTTGGCGTATTTCATTGAAACTTCTTGTGAGTATATATATATGCATAAGAGGATGATTCACGCCAAATGGCATTGTACACCATCTTGTAAAACCAGAGTTATGGCCCTTTGTATCTTGAAAAAATGCTTTTTACTATAGGCACTTTTGTGTCGGGAGCCATATCTTGGAAGTGCTTTGGCGGATTTAATTGAAACTTGGTATGAGTATATATCCCCCGCCAGAGGCCAGAGGCAGAGGGATATTGTTTTGGCGTTGTCCTGCTGTCCGTCCGTCACTTTTGTGTCCAGAGCCATATCTTGGAAGTGCTTTGGCGGATTTCATTGAATCTTGGTATGAGTATATATATATGGATAAGAGGATGATGCACGCCAAATGGCATTGTACACCATCTGGAAATAACGGAGTTATGGCCCTTGGTTATATCCGTCCGATTTGCACCCATCCTCAAACAAAGCATATGTTGCGGGGGATATCAATTCTACGAATTTGCTTGTTTATCATTATGTACATAAGGGGACATACTTTTCAATTTTAGATTATGCTTTTTATACGCCCGTTTTTAAAAAGAGACGTATTATAGTTTCACCCTTTGCGGGCGGGCGGGCGGCGTCCACAGCAGTTTCCGCTGTCTAATTCAAATAGTTTTCATCCGATCTTCCCCAATCTTGGTCAGAAGTTGTGTCTAGACAATATCTAGTTCAAGTTCGAATTTGGGTCATGCTTGGTCTAAAACTAGGTCACGGGGTCACTTAGTGCATTTCAAGGATTAAGCACGGTGTCCGCCCTCTAATTGAAGTAGTTTTCACCCGATCTTTCCAAATTTGGTCAGAATTTGTGTCTAGATGATATGTAGGTCAAGTTCAAATACGGGTCATACTGGGTAAATAACTTGGTCTCGAGGTCACTTAGTGCATTGCAAGCATTGAGCATGGTGTCAAAAACCTTCGAACGGGGGTGTCTAGTTACAGTTTGGCACTCTTGTTAACAATAAATAGAATCCATATATTCTTTTCATTAACTTTTTGCATTCTGGGCACTCATACACAACTGACTGATTAATGTGCTGAACAAATTCACTATCACAGTGCTCATCATCATCAGTATACCTAGAAGTAAATCCAGATTTAAATCCTCGTCATCCTATGACACAAAATCTGTCGAAGACATAGTGAAGAAACACAGAAAAGTGACTAAATAACTTGATCGATATGGTAAATATCGGAGAATGGCACAGTATACGGGTCTGACGATTTCTAGATGGTAATGTTATTTATAATTGGTAAAATTGTGCATTGAATTTAGTGGTAATTAAAGAGAACAAAGACCATATACAGCCGATTATATACAGATCATATACAGACCGAGAATAGATTCTCTCCATAAGAAAAAAAAATTCAGAGCTTAATTCAAATTATACTTAATGGCATTCAGATTGATCAAATTTAAACACTGCAATAAAAATGAAAAACAAAAATCTAATTAAAACAACCTATAATTAGTTGTTTGTTGTAATATTCTGATCGCTCCTTTATCTTATTACAAAGGCAAACTTTAAATACCGGAAATCTTTTTTTTTTCAAACTGGAGCCGGATAAAATGGCTTAATAAAACAATGCGGCATGTGATGACTTGTCCCCTACCAGTGAAACCGGAGGGGACTTTTGGTTTGCGCCCTGTCCGTCAGTCAGTCTGTCAGTCCGTCACACTTTTTTGGATCATGCGATAACTTTGAAAGTTTTGTATATTTTTACATGAAACTTGAAACATGGATAGACGGCAATAGGGAGATTATGCACGTCATTTCATTTTGTTCCTACCTTAAGAATTGTGGTTGCTATGGCATCGAATAAAAAATGAAAATGGTGGAGTTTAACCAGTAGGGGAACATATTGCTTGGCAATCTCTTGTTTTAATTGACACATTACAATTGAGTGATAATACTACATACATTCTCATTTTAATAATACATGATTGTATATTTGTTTCATATAGAAATGGAATGCAAAAGCGTGTTTTAGAAATGTTGATAAGCATGTTATCTACTGTTGCAACCAACAAACAGTTGCGCGCTTAGACTTGTCTCGCCAAAACCATTTGACATGCGATAGCTAGCCGATATTTGGCGAGCTGCCTATCTCTGTTATTTGTCTCTGATAAAACTAATTACTGCTTTTTTTTTCATCCTTTCCATTTGTCTTTTATATACGTCCGTCTAATAAAGGGCATATTAAGGGGTTACCTATGTCATGCCAGGGGTCAGGCAGCTTCCAGTCTTTGTCCGGACTATAACTCGTTAACTATAACACCTATTCACATGAAACTTCATATATGGATATATCTTATTGATGAGAAGTTTAGTGTAAAGAATTATAGCTATAGCCCCTGAATTACTATATTAATCTCGCTTTTTTATTGTCCGGATCATAACGTAATTACATTAAGGCCTGATGGCATCAAACTTCGAACAAAGATAGGTTGTGGTGTATAGAAGTGCAGCGCACAACAATCGTAACTCGAGAACTCTGGCTTGCATAATTCACAATTCTACGCATTTGTTGGTTCCATCTTTTTTCTTGGTTTCCTGTTTTCTTGAAATATCAAGTTCATGATTGAAATTAAGTTTTTGTTACATTTAGAAAGGAAATCATGCTGCTGATAAGGTTATATCAAATATGTTTCAGTTTTGTGTGGTATTTTGTATTTTATACACAATAATTAAAAGTGATCAAATTCCTTGAGGTAAAATGTTTGTTTGTTTAAAGAAAAAAAAAGCACAGGCACTAACGTCTGGGATATCATACAATGTATCCTCATTAGAAACCCCACCCCAGTAAATAACTGAAACTGCAAATATAACTCAAATGTATTTCAACATCATCGATTCTATTGGAGAAGTGATGCTGTGTCCCATAATTGAAACTGCTTGTATTGGTTATGTTGTAATGTACTGTAGCCAGTACAGTATGTTGCAAGAAGACTCCCTCATTTCTCTGATAATAACGCCACCAGTGCACGGTGTTGTTAATGATAAAAAACAAACAACTACAGTAACAAAACAATGAACCTAACACACTGCCATATTCAGGCATTTTGTGTAAAAACTTGTGGAATGTAACCGGTACACTAAGGTACGACATTGCACCGAACATGGTTCCAAGCAAAGTTTCGAGCAAAAAACTTCCAAAACTTTTACACGGGAATAAACAACAAAAGAAATACGAGTCCGAATGCCAAGAAGTATGTTTCCAATGTTATTGTCTTTCTGAATTGTATTTATCATCACAGTAATGGATAAAAGCAACGTTTGGATTATCAAAAGGTAAATGTATTATATTTTCGAGACAAGTCATTTTCAAAATTATTGAACGTTTTAAATTCATCTTTACAGAAATATCGATATGTGGGTCTAATCTCTTACCAGAAAGACATTTTATTTAACATACATTTTGGTACTGATTTAAGAAAATTCAATCATTATAAATTGATTTTGACACCTTAAAAAGAAAACATAAATTATTAAGTTTGGTGTCTTTATACAATGGAATATATTGTAATGGGTATTAAATTTTTATTGAAGTCTGAATCACCCCCCCCTGTCAAACTTCCATGAGGAGTTCTTTGTAAATGGGCGGGGGGGCCCCCATTGGGGTTCATTGAAAATGGGAGTTTGACAGGGTCCCCCGTCAAACCTCCCACGGGAGACCCGTCTAACCTCCCACGGGTGTTTAATGGAAATGGGTGTTTGGCCGGAGCCCCGGTAAAAACCCACGGGGGAAGAAAATCTACAAACACTTTATTTTCTTATTTAAGTACATATTTCTTACAATTATGACTTGAGCATGTGTATTTGTAAACATTGGAACAGAAAACAAAGCATTATATTTAAATTATATTTTTTGTAAAATATAGGTAAAATTCTCCCGTCTGGAAAAATCACCCGTGGGAGAATTGCAATTCTTAACGGGGGGGGGGGGGGGGGGGGGGGGGGGGGGGGGGGGGGGTGGGCGGGCAAAACCCCGTTGAAATTCCACGGGGATGGCAACTTTAGCATCAAATAACTCTTTTTTCCAAAAACATTTTAACTTATTTTTTCAAATATATGTATGTACTCATTGTCCCCTACAAATATGCAAAATTTCATAACAATTGTTCAATAAATAAAAAAAATAAGTTTGCAAATAATCTGGATTTGCAGACTTAATCTGGATACTGTTAAATACAATTCTATAACGCAATTCATTAATATGGAACATTTACTTACAGCATATTTATTATCAGCCACATTAAACAATTTTTGTTAATATGGTTAGACTATTCATAGTCAGTAATTGTTATTGATGAAATTCTGTTTGAGGCATAATATTGATGCAATAACTTTTACCGTACTTCCTCAGAACAAATGTTTGACTTGAGCTACTAATCTGCATGGTATTAGTGAGATGCACTATTTGTATTAACCAACTTGTTAGACATTTGCAAAAACAACATTATTTAAAAGGTCAGACTTCACATATATGGATCAGGTTTTTAGCATAGTTGATCAAAATATATGTATTTAATTATTTTGATAAACTAAATATGAGCATCTTTAAAACTACATAGGTCGGAGCTGTAACATTTGGTACGTTTCATCGTATTGTGGTCTCCTACTAATTTGGTTGAAACGCGCGGTGCGTCTTAAATGTTATAAATTTACTTTTAAAGAAATATAATTTTCACTGAACCCAAGGCCTACAGCCTTGATATCATATCATGGTGTAAAACTCGACACGCCCTAGTGGTAACATGATTTATACAGACATGTATAGAAAAATAAATAAACTGTTGTAATAAATTGTGTGCAAAATCGTTTAGTGAAGGTTTTCGAAGTTTGCTCAAATCAATGGCTGTGTTCAATATTTCCACACCCGGAGATTGGGGTTTTCTATATAAAATTATTAAGCAAAGTGAAATTTAGTATAACTTCAAAATTCATCTTATCTGAGACCAAAAGCCCTCACTTCTCGAAATGTGTCATCTTCCCAATTGATTCATTACTACAATTACTCCATATCATTTAAAGGGATCTTTTCACGCTTTGGTAAATTGACAAAATTGAAAAAAGTTGTTTCAGATTCGTAAGTTTTCGTTTTAGTTATGATATTTGTGAGGAAACAGTAATACTGAACATTAACCATGCTCTAATATAGCCATTATATGCATCTTTTTACGATTTTAAAACCTAAAAATTATAAAGCGTTGCAACGCGAAACGATTGAATAATTTGGAGAGTTCTGTTTTTGTCGTTAAATTTTGTGAAACTACGAAGATTGCTTATATATGGTATAAAATACGTCAATAATGTGTACTCGGCGGAATAGCTCAGTAGGCTAAAGCGTTTTTACTTCAGGAATCTGGCAGGACTCCAGGGGTCACTGGTTCGAAACCTGCCCGGGCAATGTTCTTTTCCTTTTTTTATTTTTTTTCTTGATTTTTTACTGGAACTTTTACGATCCAATGTTTACATTTATCAATATAAAACATTTAATGAATAAGTTAAAAAAATGCCAAAATCTGTGAAAAGGCCCCTTTAAGATTTTATTATAATATTTACATTTAACATTTCAAAGAATGCACACTAATATTTTACATACACTAACTTGTATAATATATATACCAAATTTATATTTTAAATGCATTGCCCACAAAAACCAACATTCCAAATTTTTAAAATTAATAAACAATAAAACAACTAGTACATTCAATAATCCATTTACAATACATGTGTAACTAAGCTATACTGTTGGACTTCAGTGAACGTTTTTCCACATTGAATCGACTATTTGTCATAAATTGCGAATTTACTGCTTATAAGAAGGTTAATTTGTAAAAATATTTATTGTTTATATCCATGAGATACTAAAAGTGACTTACACACCATGTAATAATGCAGGAGATAAACATTTAAACATACCTATGTCATTGTTGTTATGAAATAGTAGCATTACTTATTATCTATTTACACTATTTTAGATAGAATTTAAGCTACAATTTGTCGCGAACATATGTAAAGGTTATTTGAATTTCACAAAATTGCTTTAGGTTCATGTTTTTAAAGCGATAGCCTGGGGCTAAAGTGCAAATTTGGATGCTAAAACATTAGTTGTTTTAAAATGGTACTTGTCTGATACCAGTACTTGTATTAACATCTTTAAGTGAATAGGAAAGTTCCGAATATGAACTAATTTGAAACCTTATTATACGTGGTAAATGTGTATTTACAAGTTCGAGCATTATGCAATATTAGTGGTAAATTCATTAGGTTAGCAACGCTCGAAGCTCTGCATGGACACGTCCTTGGCGGTGACTCATGTTTAGACATTGTTTAAACCGTTCGTCATAGGCCACATGCATAGTTTACGATATGATTGCAACAACCTCATTGAATTAAGGAAAGGTTTTCTTGGTAACAAAATGTGTCCGCATGCAAAATGTTAATGTCTCACGTTAAATGTTATAACAGTTACAACATTTAACAAATGGAAACAACCCGTAACGATGCAGAAGTACGAACGTATTGGTATTCAATCGTTTACACACGTGATTATCGATAAAATATAAGTCAATACCATTACTTTAAGAGTACCGTTTTCTTGCTTTATCAAATGAAAACGCGCAAATATCCCCTTTCAAAGATTAACTCAAATATCACCTAAAGTAAATTACGAAAACGTTCATAAAAAGTAAAACATAATTGTCGTTTACATTACAAACAACCAGAAAAATTGGCGAGTTTCCAAAGAGCATAGCCATTAATACAATATACACAGCTTACTCATAATAGTTTAATACAATAAATTAACCATTTACTATTAATATCAAACAATAACAATATACTTACTCAGAACGATCATATTTTGAATTCTGTCTTGTTTTTCAATTTCTGTTCAAAATGAGCATCTGACCACAAACACAGATTTCAAAACAAATGCGCAGTTTGCACCAAATCACGTGATAAACGCCACCCCATCACGTGAAAAAAGCACGTGAACAGTTAGCTCGTTATTGATTGGTCAGGCTGTATTACGTGGTTAATTAAAAAAAGTGTTGTTGTTTCAACGGTTTATCAGTGTTTTGATGACTGTTTTGGAAACTGGTTTAACTGCTTACTGCCTTAGTGTTACATACAACAGTGTAACGCTCGACGTCCGTGTTTCAGTGTTATCGGCAAGATGATAATATTCAGGTCAAATCTTCTATGTACAGATAGATGAACACAAGGTACAGGAATACATTTACATTGTAGATAATCAACTCAAGTTATGTATTGATATAAATCCCGAAACAATTAAATGCACAATCCATGTTTAATTTTGTATGCAGCTGTCTTGTTAAAAACGTATGACATAAACTTAAACAGTGCTAAATCTATAAAATAATGGAGACGCGTTTTGAAAAACATACTTTGCAGAAGATATGAATTGAAAATGACTTTTTATAAAAGATTACAAATTATGCTTAACATTAAAATTCAGCGTTTTTGCCAAAATAAATCTTGTCTGTTAAAGCATCTGATTGCTTAAAGTTCGTGGTAATGTGATTGTTGTCGATTTAATGGTATTTACAGAGCTCTGATATTTTTACGAAAGCAACCTCACATTTGTACTGAAGTTACACCATATCGTACTATTTTTATAACAAGTGCACATAAGTTTATATAACGCATGTGTTAAACCTAGATGGCATTGTTAGTTTATGCAAAACTGTACATTTTTAACTGAATGAAATTAGGTCAATTTTAATCTCATTAATGTTTTCCAAAATGTGCCGTTTGAAGGCTTCCTGAGATATTACTGAAACAATACGTTATAACAATTCTTAAAAGTATTTGATATTATCGAAAACGGTACTTTTCATTGAAATAATACATACTTTTGCAATTGTAGTCAGGGGGAAAGTACTCATGTATTGTAATTGCCTTCGTAACCTAAATGGATTCTCGCTCCCTTCTTGAAATGTTATACATGTTTGACATATTTTTTAAAGTAAAGAAGGATATACGAAATTCATCAACATAATGATGTAGTTCGAAAACCATTGTTTTGTATGGGCATTTCAATTTCAATGCATTCTAATACAATATTAAGGGTAATATGGTCTTGAAAACACGATGCCTCCACAGCGTAAAATAATTTGTACAGTGTTTACAAGTTGAAAAACATAATTCTGATGCAAAATTGTTTTGAAAAAGGAAATGCTTCTTTTACTAGTGACATTTGAATAGTTTTACACAGTGAATAGTTCAACTTTTGATTTTATTTTGAGAGGGACAATTACTATAAATGAATTTCAGTAACTCGAGTCCATATCGGAAGTCTAATCGTTTTATGAAGTTAGACTATATACACATTTGATATGTTGTCACCTCAAATTCAACCGGACAAGTTTAAGTTATCAGTAGCATTACTTATATTTTTTTTTAAATGATGAGGTAGAATGTGATGGTGTTCAATTCGATAACACCTATGTCACAATGATGTGTGCCGTTTAAGAACACATACTACTAGTACCAAACTATTTATTGTTAAGAATCTAAGGATACCTGATTTTGAACCATATGACAATTACAGTGTGAAAATCATCTTAAATTACTGTAATTAATGTTAATGCTACTATGTTTAGAGTAAATTTGAATATTTTACACTTCAAAAAGTGTGCTGCCGTATAATGATGTGATGGTTTGCAAATAGTCAATAATTAGATTATTTACATAAAAGTATACATTGCACAAGTTTTACTAGGCACTTATAATTATGCATGTAAAGTTTTCAATGGATTGAAATGGATTGGTTTATTGATTGTGTTCATGTTTTAAAGTTGTTTATACTACTATGCTTACATTTATTGCTTACACATCGACAACTCTGTTGACGTACCATGTGCAATGTACAAAAGGAACATACTCTCTCATAATATTAATTTTACTTAAACAACCAGGAACTGTGAGATTAAGACAAGTATTTGGTAACACAACTTCAGGCGGGTTTACTTTAAATTTTACCATCAGGGGGTTGAATAATCAAAATGCCTATGCAGTAAAATATAAGTGAGACCTTTATACAAAACGTCACAAATACAAGTAAAAGGTATAAACAACCAAGCTGATAAGACAGTAATGTAAGTTAAAAATATTGCAAGTTAAAACAATTGAAGTAAGTTTTTACTCAGAGAGGGTGATTTTAGCTTTTTATCGGTTCGACCATTTCAAGTTTCAAGAAGAAAAGCTCTTTTATGTGCCATTATCTGAAACAAGAAGGGCGTAACATGTATTTATTTAAACAAAAATGCAATAAGTACACATGATTTTAAATTTATTTTTTATTTTGGAATACCTACATCCATTTCAGACAAAATATCTTTCACTTAAATGAACTAACAGCAAATGTATAACAAGAGCAAATCAATTCAATGAAAGACTATTAAATTCACAAATGACCGATTAAAATATATGCATCAAGTTATTGTGAACAACAACGAGGATACTAAATGTCATCATTATCATCACCATCACTATTCCAATGACCGGACTTGCCGTTGGTGGGCGAGGGGGAATTGAGGCACGAAATCGCAGATATATTCTGGCATTCATGTCTGTTGTTTGCTGCTGATCCATAGGAATGGACGTCCAATTTAAGTTTTTCTTATTGTCAATACAGCTTTTCTTCTGACGGCCTCGATGGCGACCTACCCTTGCGAGCCCGCGAGCTGAGTCTTGCAATTATTTTGGTCAATAAAACACTCCTTAGAAGTTATTGATAAAATTGAAAACAAAAAAATATAAGGTGTCACGTATAAGCACATAAGATTTGTCTACACTATATACAACGCGTTCTCACACTTTTATAAAATCCAAACTCGTTTACTGATTACAAAAAAAAATTGCAAAGAGAAGTGTTATTATCTTGCTTTAAACACTTAAACAACTATTTTTACTAATAAAATATTAGATAAATACAACATTTGGACGTGTCTTGACTTTTGATCAGCTATTACCTTTCTTCTGGATAACTTATTTGTTGAATTTCATGGTAAAATATATTTACAAATTATCGGTGTTCCTATTGGTACTAATTGTGCGCTACTTAGAGCTGATCTATTGTTATATTGTTATGAAAGCGATTGCATGTTTTTATTTTTGAAAACAACTAGATTTGATTCAACTTTTTAACCTTACTAGCATGTACATGATGGCATACTAAACTTAGATAACCCATTCTTTGAACAATGTATTCACAAAATCTACCCTAAAGAACTAGTCTTAAATATATCGTGTCAATCCAATACAGATGCTGCATATTTAGACTTACATGTAACCATTAATAATTATATGATTAAGACAAGTTTATTAGACAAACAGGACATCTTTAGCTTTGAAATTGTGAATTTTCTGTTCCTAGATGGTAACATTCTTAAAGGTCTATCCTATGGTATTTAAATTTCGCAGTTGGTACGATACGCCAGAGCATGTTCATGTGGGGAAGATTTAAATGATCGTAACCGTATATTAAAGAAGAAATTTCTAAAAACAAGGTCTTTTTATTATAACCTAGGACGTAAATCGCGCATAATTTCACTAAAAGTATTGTGATTTAATTTCACAATATACTGTTTCTTTAAAATGGCATTTAACTATTTTGATTGATTGATTGATTTTTATTCAGGTTTAAAACACATAATATACAAGTTATATATAGAGAATAATAAGTTAGTGTTGATTATAGATCAGGTTTATCATGCGAGGCTTAGAAAACAAAAAGCACGAGCCTTGGCGAGTGCTTTTTTGTTTTCGTGCCGAGCATGATAAACCTGATCTATAATCAACACTAACCTATTATTCTATTTATCCCACTTTTTATTCAGTAAACTATTTTTATTTAAACAAAATAAGTTTTCATGAGTGTTTGTCGTACTTTGATAATGACTGTAGTGTAACCAAGGTCAGTGTATTACTCCGCGTTCCAAAAATAACCGCTTATCAAATAATCATTTTTTTTCAATCAGAATATCGTTCTGTAACAAAGTGTCGAGCGTTATTTATTACACTTTTAATCATATTGAATTGCAAATCTTTAAGTTTTATGATATCAATATGGCATTAAGTTGTTATATACAAGGAACTACATTTGTTTACAACGTAGCCTAACACCACACACAATTCACGTTCGATATCAAACTATCGAGTCGATCACGAGGTGCACAATATTTCCTTCTTTGTTATAATATGTGGTTATTTCGTGACAAAATAACAAAGATTACTTGGATTTAAGCTAATTATATACATTAACATTTTGAATGTTGAAAGTGGCACCAAAGAATTGTGAGGCAAAGTTGTTCGAACTAGAGAAAGACATTTGCAAGTGAAGTGACTGGGTGGGGCGAACATCAAGATCAACTTGTTCGACGGTAGACATCGGTTGTCTAGGCTGCATTTCGGCCATAGTTTCAGTGCGTGAAGGTTAACAAGAGGAATCTGTTGGATTGTTACATATACTGGACTGAGCAAGAATGAACACTTTTGCTGCTGTTCAACAGATATGTTGGAATAATTGGTTATGGACTGGACATTTTTGTGCCCTGTTATGGCCATGGTTTCAGTGGGTGGAATGTTTGCATTTCGAAGTTTTTGGACCAGGAATTTGCGAACTGAGTGGTTCGTTATTCTCTTGTGCTTGAGAAAGCCGGCGTCTTTTGCCATGGCCTTCAGCATCTGACCTAACTTGTTGACACCCAATTGTTGACGCAAGAATCGCCGGGATGCAGTGTCATTTGTGCGTATTGCCAGGTAGAAAAGATGCTTTAAAGAAAAATCAGATGGACGCATATCCGAGTACATCTTGTAAATGAACACAGGATTTCTTGGTCCAGACGATTGTTTTCTACGGTCAAAGGGGAGCAATTCGAACTGACTTCTTCAAAGGGGAGCAACAACAACAGAACCTATTTGCATAGTGTTAAATTTACCTAATACTAGGTTTTAATGACAATAAATGACTAAAAACTCGTTTTTTTGCTACTTTCCTTTGTTTTAAGGTCATTAAGATTGACAAACATTTGAGATTGTTTTTATTATTGATGCACTTGGCAAATACAGGTGACGAGGTGCGTGGGAAAAAGTAGTCCCGGTTCGGCAGTTGATGACGTCATTTCGTGCCATTGATTATAGCCTTGCCGTTGATTATAGATGAAATTTAATCAACGGGGCTTTAATCAACCGATTTCGCTGTAAAAGTGGGATAAATAAAATTTACATAACAATTCTTTTTAAAACTATAACAATTATAACTAAAAGTATTTGTGAGATTGCTGCTGAACAAAACCTATGGCCTAAAAACTGCCGTAAAAATAATATGAATTGGGATATGAAAATGAAAAGGAACACACAAGTGCGACCAAATAAAAGGTCTTAATAAAACGTATCAACTCAGACTAGTTTTAAAGTGAACAGATCAGCAACTACCTAACACTTAAAATATGATTAAAGGTTACTCTATAGAATTTAATATATTGCTAAACTATCACAGGTGTTTAATATATTACTTAAATATCACAGTTACACATGTATGTCACACATATTTATTATCACATACTTTCAGTATAGACTGGTGATTATATATATTATAGAGGTAAGATCACAACTTTGGGAAACTAAGTATGTAAAATGAAATAACTTGGATAATATAGTGTAAAACCCTAGGATTGCCCATGAAAGCTTATTTCCAATGGGTCCTGTTTAGGTTATACTTACTAAAATATAATCCTATATGAAAGTTACACAAAATGAACAATGAGTCCCTGATAATTATTTAGTATACATGTAAGTTGTTACAATCATGTTTCTATAATATATTTACCTTGCTGACTAGATCACAAATATTCTAAATGTTACAATTAAGGTGTTTTAGCTAAGCACACTATATGGTTCTTAACAGCTAATTTGAACTTATGTTTATTATCAATTTTCTTTATTGTATCTGGCAAAGGTAACATTTCCTTTACCATAGCATTTGTATCTTAAACATATATCAAATTTTCTTTCAAGTATGATGAGCACTTGTCTTTATCAATTTCAAAAACATGGTTCAGTCTTAATTGCTTATTTCTATTTTCAACATTTAGCAATAACATATCTGATAGGTTACATTGATTAATACTATCTCTAGGACCCATTCCATAAATAAATCTAACAATTTTATTTTGACATATTTGTAATTTGTCTTTTAGACATTTATTTAAACTTGGATACCAAGAGGAACAAGCATAATCGATATGACACTGAATCAAGGCAGAACATAAGTATTTTCTTAAGACTTTGCATTACTATACATAAATTTAAGACGAGAGTTTACTTTACTAACAATGTTGTTTACAATATTTTCACCAGATAATGTATATACTAACACCCAGATATTTTACAGCAGTCGTGGGTTCAATTGTATGCCCCTTACATTCAATTGTAAAATCTTTCAGTTGTTTTAACTTTCTCTTTGTTCAATATACAATACATTCAGTCTTCCCTAAATGTAGGGATAATTTATTGTCTACTAACCAGTCTGAACAAGAATCCATGACACTGCTTAATTTTTCAGAGATACCATTTTGGTCTTTATGAGCATAGAAGATAGCGCTATCATCAGCATATAAGATCAATTTACAATCAGGGTTAATGCTAATAATCACATCATTGACATAAGATAAAAATAGAAGAGGTCCAAGAATACTACCTTGGAGTACACCACAAGTAACAGGTTCGAATTCAGAAAATACATGGTTTACAGTTTGCAGTTTGCTTTCTTCCAGATAAATAAGACATGTCAATACCCATTATATTTAATTTGCAACATAAACTTTCAATTTCTGCACTAAAAACACATTACCAATATTTTTTATTATAACACATTCGACAAGTACATGTACTTCCAAGTACACGCTAACCGCTATTATCAAAGCGAATGTGGTGTGAAAATTTGAAACAATAAAGACAATAACCAAATGGAACGGGATTTTAACGTAGTTGGACGTGATTAGAGTGATTTATTTTTTTAACTTGTATATCTCCGTAGTATACATTTAGTTGTGAGCTGTTAACGGTTTCCCCGAAAAACAGGCCTTCGCGTGCGAAGTCAAAGTTGCTGGGGAACGCGACTGCTTGTGGATTTCGAGTTGCTGGAACATTCAAAGGTAGCTGCTTTTGTGCAATATTCAGCGATTCTGCAAGCTGTGTGTTTGCAGTCGGAGATATATATTTCTGAGATTTATGATGTTTTGTACGTGCTTGCGATCAATTATCTTCATGATATCAGAACTATTGTGAAAAATGAGTCGCGCGATATTAAAAATTATGGAATAATTAGTAACACACTATTCAAGTTGTGAACAAATGAGTTGTGACTGCTCAAAATTGTGAAAAAAATATTTACGCATTGTTCAAATAATGTGAAAATATGAGTCTCAAACTGTTAAAAAATGTGAAAAAAATTAGTCACTAACTTTTTTTAAATCAGAACATTCGCATCGCGAATTCATCAAATTTGTGCAAAAACAGCCGTTCTCTAATTAGGAAAAAGCCTCAAGTCTATTATATAAAAGTTTTCAGTTTAAATATTTTCTTTCTTATTTTTTATTTTAAGTTGTTTACTGCCATTTCATATGCATATTATCATTTTTTTATAATGATATTGTCTAAATTGTAATTTGTTTGAGTTGTGCTATAATAATGTTATATTAATAATCTCTAATTTCAAATTTTGTCTTATGTTGGATTTGTTATATTTTATTATATTGTTTTTTAAATTTTAAATGAAGAACGTTGCAACCACACATTTTTATGGGTCATGATCATTCGCCCAAGTTCTTAAGCCTGGCGATAAAGTTTTAGCCTTGTCAGTTGCACTGGTCTCAGTATTTCTCTGCCTGTCAAAGAATTCAAGATATAGCCACTCTGCATTCCGACACAGCTTCAAATCAACCCATCAAATTACTTTTTTGAAAAGGTAAAACTTTTTTCAACAAATTTATTATTGAGAAAAGTATTTTTTTGTTTTATGTTATTGTTTTATCTTTGAATGTCATAGATCTTAATTCAAATAAATAGTCTAATAATAATTTATAGATCAAGATTTTTTTTACAAGTTGTTGTGCAATGAGTGTTTAATTATGCTTTTATAAAGTTTCTTTATTTCATTTTCAGGTTAACTAGACTACCAGACTATCAGTGTACACAAACATTTTCTGTTTTGTTAAAGATGTGGAGACAATACCAGTTTTATGTACAACTTTGATTTCAGACAATAAAAAAAAATAGTAGTTCATGTATTATTAGGTATAGCAGGTATTGACTTAAAAAGCCTCTAAAGTTAAGTTATTATTGAGACCTTTTCTTTTTCGACATTAATTTATTGTGTATGATATTCACTTTTTTGCCTTGCTATCTAAAGAGTCACACAAAAAAGGAAAGCATTGCATCTTTAAAGTATAAATTGTCCTTAATTCTTCTTTTGATCAAATCTGTAATGTGTTTTTTTTATTTAAAACGTATTAAGTTAATTTTTTTTAAGTTTAAGTAAATGTTTCTTATTACTGCTGTATAATGTGTGTTCTTTTAAAGTGAAACAGGTGAGGCTCAAATTTGTATTTGATTTACTTTTGCCATAGATGAATGCTCATTTCATTAATGTTTTCCATGTTTTAGAAACGTATTAAATGATATAAGTTGTAATAATTACATACTGTTAATTAATTGTCTGAATACAATATATATGGTTCAGTTTGTTTACATTTTTACAACGTTAGGGTCCAACATGGAAATACATTATTAAAAAACAAACAGAATAATTTCATCGTGAAGCAATAACACAATCATTAGCTGCATGACGCATTACAACCGCTGACGTACATTTACCTCAAATAGTGTGGGAAATTAATGGCTGCAACCAGCATTGTAATAACATTGTGTTGTACAGTAATATGTGTTACTCTGTTGCCAATGGAAAGAAAATACCAGCTTAAAAACTGATTGAAACTTGAGTGAAGTATTGTGAATAATGGATCAAATGTTTTTAAAATGATGTTTCCTATTTTTTTAGGCTCCATATTTTGCGTATGTGTATTGTTGGTACTTTCTGCATGTTTTCTCGTCAGATGTGTTGAAATAAGGCTGTCCTTCATTTATCAACGTTTGCGTATATGCGTCATCATTAGTAATTAATAAATTACTAATTATATGTAATTATTAATTTTAATGTTGACGAAAGGCTATTATGATTACTTGGTCCCTTTGCACATTCATAACCTTCAGCTATATATAATATTGATTTAACATATGAAAGATTTCATGATAACAAACAGACATTGAGTACATTTTCTGTTTTGTTACTTGTCTCATTTCAATATTGTATCTACTCCGTTTGAAATGCATTCATCATAATACAATAAAAGGTACTTCTAATAAAAAACTGTTTTAATTCTTATCTCTAAAAAACGGATCAAGACGGGTGAAGACTTGTCGGTCGTAGAAGCAGCCATGTAGTTAAACACAAGCTCGTACCACACCTTCAGCATTTGTTTTACATAAGTTTTTACATAACACGTAACTAACGTTAGCTTTGCAAAAAAGTTTAATACCGTCCAAACATAAAAGAAAAGTATTTTTAAAAGTGAATATGGATATACAAGCATGACCTTCATCCTTTTGCAGATCACAGGACATTGAATGGGCCCTTTTCGGGAACGTATGAACATTCCACCACCAAGAGCCGTTATAATAGTTCAGCCAGGTTGTTAAAATCTTATCGAGTATGACACATATTTTCATATTGTGTTACTTCACTAAACTTACTTCAAATCTACATGTCATTTCTTTTTCAGTAAAATGTTTGCACAATTTATTATATAACTCAATTATCGTATTTGATGTGACGGATTCTCTCAAGTTTCGGAACAAATATTGTGAAGTGATTGTTTTTACAGATAAAAAAGTTAAATACAAAGCATCGACGAATTCAAAGCATATTTTGGAATATGTGTTGAATGCATAATTTTGAACATTTTGAAAATATGTGCCTTCAATAATATTTGCATCCGGCACCTTTGGGAACAAACTCAAATGCTTAACCATGTTTCCATACACGTTTTAGATCAACAAAGTATAATTAAAACGCAATGTTTGTAAAACAAATTAATTGATGACAATGAAGGCGATGATTATCTATGAAAAAAAATGTTTATACATTGGCATAGGTCTCTTTTAACAAAGCCCTTCAATAAGTCAGATTATACTGTCTAAATTACAAGTGTATCAATGCTCCCGAAAACGAAGTGTGTCTTTTTCTATGTTCATATAACTGACTGGGCCGTCCATGATGTTTGTACCCACATCTGGTCGGACACATCATCCTTGGTAAACACATGCATGGACACACACGGATCATTGTTACCTCTATCGCCAAAGGCAGCTCTTTGTAACGTTTTCTTTTGATCAACAATTTCCAACAAGGCCTGATCTCCAGAGTTAAGACAATACTGGACTGTAAACGCATACAGTCCGGGCACTGATACGGTGAATCTACCATTTGTTGAGCTATAGCCCTGACCGTCGTTGACCTCCACATGTGTGTAAATGACAGTCTTACTTAATGATAGAGATGACGAGGCTGGTGTTCGTGCGTAGAAGTATATCATAAGGATCACCAGCTGGTCTAAATAGAAAGTATATCCTTAAGAGTATTATTTATTCATTTGAAATAAGTTTGTATTTTTTATGTAAAATAAACATGTACAATTGTAAAGAAAAAGATAAAATCTTCCATTTACAAATATGATAACAGTTTCTTGTATGTTCAACTTTGGTGCTTTATGGTAATTATAAGTTTAGAGTTGTCTTAGCGTTATAAATAAATGGCAATTTACAACGAATTATAATTTTTTTTTCAAAGTTTTTATTGGAAAACGGTGAAACCTCTGACTGCGTAGATTAGCTTAAAATATAAACTAATTGAACTACAACAACGAAATTAACAATAATAATAAAATAATTATTTGAATGCATGCACAACTAATTTTAATACTAGTATTCACCACACACTCCATTATGATGCAAAACAAGGTATACAACGGCCGGATATTTCTTTTAATAAAATTCCAAAAAAATGAAAACTGTAAAGGAATATTGTTGAACTACTGATTGGGTTTTACAATAATTCCAAAGAAATTTTCTGCGAGTATACAAACACAAACACAAATTTTTTTTCTCCATAAAACATAACTATAAATGAGCGGCACGTTATCTAATATATAATTTGAACTTTTTTTTATTTGATGATGGCATTTGAAGTTCCTTAAGTGTTAAAGAACCATTTTAATCTAAAGTATTAGCCCGGTATGGCAGAGCATATTTTCTTCTACCACTTTTAACTTATAAATAAAGTCCGAATAACTGCGTGGATTTCAAACTGACTGGAAGCGGAAAATTTTCAAGCATAATAAAATAGTTGTGATTTGTTGAAACATTGTTCTGGTAAACTGAGTCTCTTGTCACTATTACAATTTAAATATGGCAAATTCTAGGAAAACTTGTGTTAAAAAAACCCAAACCAAAATCTATAAGTTCCTCTAAGAATTATACATGGTTATTAAGTGATTGAATTCAAAGTAAGCCGTGTACTCAATTTGTTTGGTATCTAATATATATTATTTTACATTAAAACTAATACCTTACATTTCGAGTATATTTGTTCACGTGTGTTGTACTAACATGCCGTTTTAAGCGTCGTTTGAGTATAACAAGTATTCAAATCATCATTCATGTTTCTTTTACATTACATTTTTAAGACAACTGCATAACTAGTAAACATTCATGTCAACAAAACCAAGTCATAATCATAACTATATTAACGATTAAAACGCTAAACATTGAACACGCGAGTCAATGTTACTTTTATACATTTTTCCGAATACCAACACATCTAATTTAATTGCGTACCTTTGAACACCTTGCTTTCTTTCTCCAGTTTTGTTATAGTATCATACGAATTGTTCGTTATCTTAGCAACTGCGTAAGACATATTCAACATTCCCCCTTGGATCGCGTCGTCTAGTTTCGATTTAATTTCTAGTTGGGTCTCTTTCATTAACGTCACTGCAGTGGCTAAGTCAGTTTGCCTTCCTGTATCAGTTACAACGCAGCTTCTATCTTGGTATTGGTCCCTCTGGTGTCTTTTAGCATATTTTTCATGGCTAATTCATTACGCAATACTCTTTCTAGTAGTTTCTCTTCGTAATCAAACCGCGAGCACGCGGGGCAAGAAGGCTCTCTGGCGAGGGCGGCAAACATTATAGTCAGTGCGTAAAACAGAGCCTGATTGAGTATTTTCATGATAAAAATGTTTTGGCTTAAAATAAATCAATATATATCAATCGATGATTTCGTCCCGACGTGGTTCAGCGTTATGAGTCTGGTTTAACAAACACTATATGTAAATTCTTCATAATTAAACTCTCAGGCCTGGCATTTATAAAACTAGTTTTTTGTAAACTATATAATGCAGACGGTTACATTGTGTATTACAATCTCTTTATAGACCACTATTTCCATATGTAGAGCTGACACATATTTCCAACATGTTTACATTAAATACGACCACCGTACTTATAAGCAAACACAAATTGTATATGTTGCTAGAAAATATTTTACTGCTATTCTTATTCAATTGACTTAATCAAAAGGAGATTTTGTCGGTTCGATTTCAACTTTCAGTACATATATCTAAGATAAATAGTTTTAAACGGCAAAAATCATGCAAATACAAGCGGCCTGTGTCCTTATATTCAATGTTCTGCACACTAGTCTAGTTGTCACATGAAAGCTTTGGAAATTTAGAGACATTTCTATATTTACTTATTAGCGTGGGAAATGCAAACAAGTTTTGTGGGGATTCACTGCAAAATATTCATCAAAGCAATATATTCTAAATTGATGACAGACTAGCAACTACGGTCGTTTTTAATATGTTCTTATCTTTTTCATACATTTAGTCCTTATGATTCTGCAATATAAATATTCAATGACGGTCATTTTAAATTTTGTTTAATGTTGCTTACATAAAAACGACGTAAAAGTTCTTTGTCAGACATATTATCCACGTGTGCTCTTTTAAGCATGTGTCCACAATTATACATGATGATTAATTATATACTAAGTCATCACAATACAATGAACTGCGAAGCAGGTATGATTAGATACTGATCATGACAAGGATAAAGCTGATACTTGTACATTAGTTTCACTTATAATAATTTGTTCAATGAGTGCCCAAATAACAAGTTTCCAACGTTTGTCAAAGCTCCAAAATATACAAATAAGAAATACGCCTTGTAGTCCTACTGCCGTAGAATTGTACTGACAATACATGCTCGTTAATGAGTATTCATTATTGGAAATTGATAAGCTAATAAAGAGGTAAACTAGTAGACATTGATAACATTTTAAAGCGTTACAAGCGCGAACCCACTAAATATGTTTAAGATGTGTTGTTGCTTTCGTTATCATTAGTTACAATACTACACGTAGGTCGATAATATATCATATGCACTTCATACCATAATATATACGGCATAGCCGAGTGCGATAACCTTTAAATACAAATATCACTAGTTCGAACCCATGATGCGTAATCGTTGTATTGTATTTCCATCGTTCTTTAAATATATTATTTCTGTTATAATGGGAATGATGGGTTTAAATTTAAAGCATGTATTGCCAAACTAACACAAATCCAAATTATCTTTGTATTCGTGTTAACAATCACGCTCACAACAACTCTTGTACTTCAAGTACCATTTACGCATTTTAAGCTTAATAAGTCGTCATCAGCTCTCCCTTGCTCGGCTTAGCCGTAGGGGGAATGAGGGACTACGATACGTAAATTCTCCTCCAGTCAGGTCTTTTGTATGCTGCTGAGAGTAATTTAGCCATGGGAAAGGATGTCCACTCTTTAACATAGTCCATTCAGCTTTTCTTCTGCTCGACCTTCATCTAAGGTGGTCTGGAGATGAGTATTGAACAGAGAGTCGTGCCTGCTGACGTGTCCAAACAAAGCCAGCTTTCGTTGTTTAACGGCCGCATGTAGGGGCTCTTGTGGACCGACGAGTGTTTCAGCCATTGTTTTTATATTGAATATAAGACATACAATGTATACATGTATATGATCATAGAACAAAGTGATACCATGTAGCAGCAATAATGTTCAAACATGTATATACTTTTTTGACCTTGTGGTTTCCTTTTGATTAAAAAAAAAAGCTTAATATGTTTTTGTTTCTTTGGTTGTTTGCGATAGGTATTTTTTTAAAGAAAAACAACAGGATAGTTATGAATGAGGATGATTTGCATAAAGTGGGTAGAAAGCCTACTGGACCTGTTTACGGAAATTTAATGTGTTTCCATTTTTGTTCAAATATATGAAGTGTATCATTGTTTAGGGCTATTTCTTTTTATATTTGAATCTTCATTTTTCAATTATTGATTAAACAGTTCAATGTAGGTGTTTGTTTTCTGTATTTCATGCTAAATATAAACTATTTCATTAATATAATTATATAATTCACAGCGTTATTAACCTCTTGTATTTTGAAGTTATTTACCCCTAAACTGATGTATGAGAGAGATAGTTTAACATTTAATTGTTGTTTCGCTAGAAAGGTTTTCAATTGATTCCATAGAGATTGAGTATGTTTACACTCCCAGAAAAGGTGTTTTATTGTTTCAATATGTTCACTACACATATCACATAGATTTGTGTTAGAAAAGTTGCACTTAAACAGATATTTATTTGTAGCTATGATTCTCTGGATGTATTTATATTGTAAATTTTTCTCAGTGTGCTATCAATAGTTGATTTATATGGCATGACAAATATTTGTTTCCAATTAATTTTTTTTTCCATAAGAAGGTTTCGTCATTTAGTTTGAGCTTTAGAGATTTCGGCAGGGTTTTTAATTTGAAGTGTGTAAAAGATTTGTTCGTTTTGTTTTGTTTTGCAATTATGTTTTCTACGAATGTTTTTAGAGTACATGTTGTGTTATTTATATTGGTAACAGCTTTACTATGTATTGGTATACTTTTGATCAATGTGTAGTACTTCAGGAAAAGACTTGTGGGTATTCCGAATATGTAGCATAAGTTGTCAAAAGAATAAATGTCGTTTATTCTGTCGTCATACAATTGATCTACATATTTTAAGTTTCGTTCGAACCAATGTTTATAGAAAAACGTTTTATTGTTAGTAGTTATGTCCTTATTGTTCCATAGAATGATTTTACTGTTTATTTTGGTTTCTCAATTATGAGTAACTTTACACCATGCCGATTGAAATATCACTTCATGCATCATTTTAAAGAGATACATCGGTAGCCAAACAAGTACTATATTTTTTCCAAATAAAAATAACATTGTATTACGTATGTATTAATTACTTCATTACTTGCACAGCACCGAGGTTGGCAAAATATTTATTATACTTCTTAACTGTAGTCTCCTAGGCACTTTTGCGAACAAAGGTGAATAAGGTATATAAAAAATGTAACGAATGTACATGAATAAACTGTATTAATTCCAGTATATTATTATGGTTAACTTATCTTTTGAAGAGAGCACTATTTATGGCGTATATTTGCTTTGAACTTAAACCGTTTACTTAATAAATATGTAGATTGTTTATACTTTTCTCAACGAGTTCATAATATACTATTGGTGCTCGTTAATTATCTGCAAATTGCAAATTTGAACTGTTTCATTATATATCTTTATTTAAATGATATTCTGTAGACATTCTCCTTAAACACTATATCTATATCAGTAGACGGACTCAGATCGTGTCGAGTTATATTGTCGTCAAACGCTGAATCTGAATATGCATTTCGAACAGTTTTATACAATATTTTGTTTTAGTAACATTGGAATGATGATTGTACAGATGTCTATAGTGATGTCCGATACTTCTATGTTTTAAGTGAGCTGCAATATTTATGTTTAAAAAAAGTCAAACATTTATTAAAACTGTAATATGTACTGATATAACATATCTATGACGTCATTTGACCGTTTATTAATTCATATCGAATGGCTCTCCGAGTTAAATGGATTGAATCATTAGAAGGGTTTGTTCATTGATTGATAAATATTAATTTTGATAAAAATATATTTGGATCGGGTTCGAACTAATAGCACTCTTAACTTGTACAGCTGAAGTGTAAGTTGTGGACGATTTTATATCATAGGGATGAATAACATTACAATGACACAGTATTTGATGCAATTTAACAAACAGTTGAATGATTGAAACATAAGACCTTTTATAATAATAACATCATATATTGTATATTTGACCAATATCATGTGGAAGATTCGTATAAACGATACAAAAATTGAATTTTAATGGAAATCTTTTGAAAAAAGTCGTACTCACTGCAAAATACCCTAAAACGGCATTGAAATGGCTTTATTTTTCCTTTAATGTACATCAATATATACGAGTTTTAATAAATAAATACTACATATTTCTACCACCTCGACCTGTCTGCAGTTTGTATTATCTGCTTGAAGTTCGGTTTTCAGAGGTACCCTAAAAGATTATTGCAAATTTATTTCGATTCACAAACACGGCAAGCGAAGGGAGGTTTATTTGTTTTATGACTTACAAAAGATTTTTATCTGAAACCACCTACGGGATTTAAATCTTATTATATTACTTTAAATAACCTAAGTACTTAGTTCTCACTACTGATATCTGAGACTAAGCTTATTGATCATACCAACACATAATTTGCCATTTTAACAAGGAATATTACGTGGTATAAATAGTCATTTATAAAAACGGTTTCAATCTTTAATTTAATATTAAACATTCCCAGCAAAAATAAGAAAACATTACTTGCCACAAGGTCCGGTAATCTCCTTACTATTATTAACTAGATTTCAATTCATTGGCTAAGTGAAAACATAATGGTGTTACCTGATTTTTGCACCGGGCAAGAGAGCAGGTATTCTGGATTGTTTTTCTTGGACATTGGGAAATTTTTCTGGCTTTGTCTACGGTCCAGCGGACTTCTGAGAATTGAGAAGAATTGAAATACTTAAACGTATACCAGTTTGAGACATGAGACTATTGCTACGCTGTAGGTTTCCTTCTAAATGTGTTAGGCAGATTTGTAGGGTTAAAGCGATATTTATAAACGGTTATATAAAAGTGTGTATGCAATACATAGTTGGTATGTGTTGAACTGGTGATATGTCTATGTATTTACGGTGTTAGTGTTGCCAAATTGAAATCTTAATGCGTTCGTTCATTTTTCTCTAGAAAATAATGATAGAGGAATAGGTTTTAAATGCAACCAATATGAACCGCTTTTGCAGCAAAACCATTCTTTTTTTTTCAATGGCTATTTCACTTTTGTTCCATGAATTCACAGACCAGTTCTATATTATGTTCACGTTTCAAAGAGGTTTATAGATTGAATGCGTTTATGGTAGGAAATTAAGGTCATTACTAGCATCTGTTAGATGTTGGAAACAGTACAAAGGAGAGTCGTTCCTAAAGAGCACGTTCATTAATATTACCCGAAATCATATCTACAAGTACTCAAGCAACACTAACTTTTGTAAGTCGGACAAGATAGGCAGCTTCATGTTTATTTCCCTTGCCTATGAAATAGTTACCCACTCGTCTTATCTTGGATGCAGTATTTTTTGTGGTATTATCGATTTAAGTACGTAATGTAGATTTCGTTTCGGGAAATTAAAATGGAATATATTGTGCCACACAACAAATAACAACGAATATGCTAATTCTTAAATCTTGTAAACAAGAAGGACTTGAGCTTATATTTCATTTCATCGTGCCCCAGACAGTCATTATTCTGTTGCTCTGATGTATATCATACTTTTGAGTCATTCAATTATGATAATAATTAAATCTTTCAGTAAATAAAATTGCATTGAAATCAAATTTAATTTCTCGTGTTATTCTTTTTTTTGTTATTTACAATGGTATGATCTTAATTTGTATGTACATGTGTATGTTAGTGATTTATTTTGGGCTAAGTTTTAGGTTCGACGCGTCTTATGAGCGAGTTTATGATTGAACTCTTTGCGATTACAATTCCAAGTCGGTGACCCCATCTTAAACTTTTTTATGTTGTATGTAATTGTGTATATATCGAGCTGTATTGTTTAGAAATGTGTTCACGTGCCTAAATTACTAGACTTAAAAGATTGGGTAATAAACAATACTCTCCGGTTTGAATATATATGGACGTTCTTTATTCCTATATACTAAATTAACACCCACACTTTATGTCCATATTTCGACACATACACTATGGATAATTTAAAATGTCAAACCAAACGCACGTGTGAACGTATATGGTTTAACTCAAACTGTCGCATTCACGATTTGTTGGGAAAAACATCAACACAAACACGACGCGTTATGAGTACATTTATTGTTGTAAGGCTTGTCATATTTCATGAGGCAACATATTAATCGAAAACATCAACTCTATAATAAATGGTAATGTTAGTTGCGTCAATGCCTTCATTTTAGATGCTCGGTAAGCCATCGTTAACATATTAAGTTAAAAGCATATACAAAATTTAAGATATAACTGAGAATGTCAATTCTTTAGTCATGACCAGATAAGGACATCACTGCAATCTTTGGTACTTAAATGAATTGCATTTCACGATATTACACAATGAGACGCCATTTAACCTGCTGAACATCCTATCTTTACAAGTGTACCGATGCTCCAGAAAACGAAGAGTGTCTGTAAGTCTCAACATTAAACAACTCAATGTTCCCTAATGCTTGCACCCAGATCTGATCTGACACATCTGCCTTAATAAACGCCTGCATGGACAAACATGAGGCATTGTTATTATTGTCTTGAAAGCTAGCCCTTTGAAACGTTTCCTTTTTGTTAACGATTTCCAACCATACACCCTTTCCATATGGCATGCAGTACTGAACTGCAAACGCATACAGTCCTGGGACAAACGCCGTGAATCTACCGGTTGCCGGGTCATAACCTTGACCTTCGTTGATCTCCACCGCTGTGTACACGACAGTCTGACCCTCTGCTACAGAATAAGATTCTGGTGTTCGGGCGTAGAAGTAAATCGTAGGGATGACCAACTGGGCTGTAAAATAAAAAGCGTTTTATTAATAGTATTCGTTGTTCAATTGGCACAATAAGTATATGGTTGCATAACAAAAAAATAAAAGCTATTGAAATCTGAATTGAACATGAGAACGTCTCGCATCCATTTAAACAACTATGATAATAATTACCTACTGCGTACCCGTGGAAATTATAGGTAACGAGTTGAATTGTATTACAAGAGGTATTCGTAAGTAGCAAAATAATGACCATTCATACGAGGATGCATGTGTGTTTCATACAAGCAAGAACACGCAAAACTATTTACTTAAAACAACAACAGCATATGATTAAAAGCATGGGTTTGCAAAACAGTATCTTCGCTAATTTCAAGCCTGACAGCCAGAGGTTAGCGACATATTATTCGGACTACTAGCGATTATTATTTATTTTGTCCGGAAATTTAGCGTATTTTATCTGTTTCTATAAAACAGCGATATTTTGTATTTGTAAAAGAATAATTATTCATAATTATTCTGGCAAGTGGATTGAATACTTTACCGTGAAGACTGAAATTCAATCTCTGAATTCCAACAAAGTGAATTTGAACACACGTTTGTTTCACATGTTCAATAATAGTACAAATCAAAATATACTCCGAACAAAGATTGCGTTGGTGTCCATGAGAGCATTGACAGCAGTAGTTATCAATGGTCATATAAATTAAATAATAATAATTATTATTGTTTTATTTATATGTATTGAAAACATATTATTATCAGTAACATATGATTGACTTTCTAAATTAATCGTCATACCTTAAACATATCTATAGATGCACAAGCATAAAATGTTTGCTTAAAAACAATGCAACCAGCCTGGTCTAGTACAAAGTTTGCATTATTTCATATATTGTCTTAAGATATAGGCGTTTGAGGGTATTCACTTTAACTTAATTTTGCTTTACGGTACATCCTTCATGTCGTCTTGAAAGTAACACGCACTGTTAGTTTATATTACATGCAAAGATGTATTCTGCAAGTGATTTGCCACCAAAACGCATCAATTTACTTAACAAAAATATAGCCGGGTATGCAAGAACATTTTCCCACTTACAACTTTTGTATTTTTCAAAATCTACTTGCGGACATCGTTCAAAAAATTGGTAAACAAATTATGTTGCTCTCAAATTTTCATAATCGCTTGGAATAAACATATATCATGTTCTGAATTGGTTTCGTATCCATATTTAAGAATATATCGCCCCAATGGTGAAAAAGGTAACATGTGCCTTCTAATTTCAATGACACATGATACATTTTTTCACCAATGGGGCGACATATTACAATCATATTAAATAACATACGGAATACACAACTTATTATGTTGTTTATGTCGCAGAAAACTTAACATGTGTTAAACAACTGTTAAAGATACTAACGTAGAATTGAAACACGACCAAAGCAATACAACATTCCAAAATGAGCTTACGATTGGACGATGGGGTCACGCTCATGTGAACAGAATTTCTTACCTAAATTACCTTTCAAGATCTTGGTTTCTTTCTCCATCTGTTGTATGGCCCCCGATGTCCTGGTCGTCATCGCAGACACTGCTTCAGAAATTTGCATCAGTCCTCCTTTAACTGCATCGTCCATTCTGTCTATACATAGAATTCACTATTGTATTCTTGGTTCATTTTGCATAACGTGTCTCTGTTGGAAAATTGCTTGCATTGAAATGTGGAAGAAACATGATAAACTTGTCATCTAATACAAAAACTAAGACAAATGTTTTATTTTATGTGCTTTAGGTGAAGATTATAAGTAAAGAATTGTTTGGTATTATTAGAATTATACGCAAGTAGCAGTTAAAAAAATTGTAAAACAAATGTTTGAATAACTAACATTTTGTAAATCGAAAAATAAAGTAATTTCATACTAGGAAGCATAAGTTTGAATTATAAATTATAAATACTAACAAAAAAACATAACATTAACAACATAATTTAAAATGAGCCCGACATCTTGGGGCAAGGAAATCATTTTCAGGGCTAGTAGCAATTAATTATTTATTAAGTCTGACACTTTGATTATTTAAATTGTGTTTAATTGTTTCTATGCAAACATCAGTATTTGAGCTATTTAATTGAATATTTTACCATGAAAATTTAGATAAACTCTCTGAATTCAATTAAAGAAACATGTGCAGAAGATAGTCAAAATTCACAACATGAGTGATAAAAGCTCACATTTTTACAGATAATTATTTTTTTACGAATTTAAAATTGTACAGAAATAAAATTAGAAGAAACTACTGATTGAATTTCCACACAATTCCACTGAAAGTTTTCCAGAGCGGTCTGAAATAAATATGTTTAGACATACACACAGACAATATTCGTTAAAAACAAAGCCAACAGTGGTTTAGTACACTACATAATAAACAGTTGAATTTATTTTTATTTTGTGAAATACTTTTGCGCTAATGGATGTCGCTTTCAGCAGTACATTGCGTAACGGTGCACCAAAAACGTCTTTTGTTTGACAGTTACACGTTTTTATAAATAGTATTATTATACTGCATCTGCAATGATACTCATCGTAACACCTCAACAGGCCCAACACATTAATAAATAGATCATTCCAATATTTCTGAACACCAACTCACAACTAAATCCATAGGTTACCTTTCATACTCCTGGATTCTTGATCCACTAGTGGTATGGCCTCTGAGGTTTTGGTCGCCATCTCATTCATCTCATTCAAGGCAGCTTCTACCGTGGACATCGTCTCCCTAATTTCCTGTAGCATATTTTTCAAGTCCAGTTCATCACTCAATAGTCTGTCTAATAATCTCGCTTGATAATCGTTACGTAAACAAACGGGACAAGATGGCTCTGTTTCGAATGCGACGACCAGTATGTTCAGTGCGTTAAAGAGAACCCGATCGAATCGTTTCATGATGCAATTTTGTTTGCCTTAAAACAACAAGGTTCCAATATATTACGAACGATGATTTTACCAAGACGTTGTTCAGTTTTCTGCGCCCGATTCAACAAACTGAAAGTTCGCCTAAATTGTGCGCTCTCCAAGGAATTTAAGGCAATGCAGATTAAAAATATCTTCGTTTTATGCAATCTTGAGCAGATAATGTAGACGGCAATGTAAATTGCATTAGAATGGCCCAGACCAGAGCTCATGCCATTGTATGACAACCTGTGCATGCGATTTAATTGAAGATTTAGTAAAAACAGGGTGTGGCATACATTTTAATAAATCATACTTAATTAACGTTAAGTCTTTTCACGCAATAAATCCACAAAAATGTCGGTTATTATATAATTACGAATATTGCTTTAAACAATATGTATTTAGCTATTCGTAAAAATGTTCAAAATGTTCCTGATGTTACCTTCTTACAATTTATTCTCAAACGTATTGTGACTCTAAAGTTTAACAACGACAAGAGGGTCATTGTCATCTGTATAAAAACATTACTAATTTATGCATGCACTAAGGCGATTTGAAACCTTTCCTATTTTTGAAAAATCCTGTCCGTGTTTATTTTTCATGAAATTCCGGAACTGTTCTGCTTACTTTCTGCTTATATAAGACGACACAAGTAATACATTTAACAAATACTACTAATACGATTCATAAGATTAAAGTATGGTGTATTACCATATAAGGGTCATAAAAAACATTCGGGGTTTAGACCTGTTTAAAAGACTAGCCTATCTTCGCACTGATACAATGTTTTGAATCGCTCTTAACGGAAACATTAAGAAACGTTGAAATTAAGTATATTATATTTAACATGGATATATAAGGACCTACATCGAAATGTGTTAATGTGAGCCATTTTAAGGGACTTTGTGTTAAAAAAATGTTGCGTATTGTTAAAATATGACATTAAATTACAGTTTTGTGAAAATCTATATTCTTTCCTTTAATTGTACGCAAAATATACTGGAATCCGATACTGTTTTGATTTCCATTGCGTTAACCACTCGGCCGTAAGATTGTTTTCAATACTGGATTGAAATGGTGTGAAATGCTATGACAACATGTGTCATATTAAAACTTATGCAAAACAGACCAGGCTGTATCGCACATGCAAAGTCAAATCAACAGATGGATAGCAGTCTAATATTATCTTACTTATGTAAATATAAACCGATAATTCAAATAAAAGTATGGGTGGCAATATCTCACATATAAACATTTGATGCAGATATTAAATATATGGTATGAATATGGACGTAAATACATTTATACCAACGTTTAAATTTATTTAGTAATGTTCCAATTGCTAATTATTTGTTGTGTATTTCATGTGATATATATACTATATTTTATTTCAAATATGTGGTTGTCTAGTGCGACCACTTGCCTCAGTATTTTGTCGATCCAACCGTTAGAGGGCACGATTTACTGTCTATTGTGAACCACGAGCTAGATACATTTATTAATAATAGCTTTTAGAGTTAAGCTTGGACAAATTTGAACATAAAATGAATTAGGATATTCAAAAGGGTTACAACTAATTGCTTTGACTTCTTGGAAGCAAACTTACGGTACGGTTAATCGATCTTTGCTCTGTACATTGGTTTCATACAAATAATGCTCGCTGTAATAGTTAACTCTTACCTTGATGCACTTTTCGCAGATTCTGCTCGTTCGGATACAAAGTTGATTCATTCATTTGTAACGAAACGATCATTTGGGATATTATTGAATTATTATAAACATGGAAATGTGTATAAACGCAATAAACCAAATTTCATACAATCTTCAATAAGCAGTCACGCCTATATCAACATTTCATTGCTTCGGGTATCAAACGTCAATAACACCGGACAAGATTCCTTGTTTACCTTGTTTGTTGAAACATCGGCCAATTACGTAAGTATAAGTAATGTTTCCGTTGCATACGTCATATTTACGTTGCAATTGTTAGACACGTGTCTTTGCACACGGCTTGTCAGAATTTACACGCGTTGCAATCAACTGTTTTATCGTTTCATATCTGTATTTTGACTTTAGTAAATAGTCAGTATCACGTAAACAGCTAGATAGAAGAGGTCATAATTTCTTGCTGTCGCGGGCGGGGCCCGTTGGGGGTCTTCGCTTGTATCTTGAATTTTACGAACATTTAAAAACGTTGTGTTGAGTTTAAGAAGCCGAAATAAAACGCACAGAAATCTGAAATGGACTTTGTCTACCTGTATAGTGTACAGAAATCTGAAATGGACTTTGTCTACCTGTATAGTGTACATAAATCTGAAATGGACTTTGTCTACATGTAAAGTGTTTCTCCATGAACTATCCTACACATTACGCATGCGCGTTTCAAATAACGTGGCTACACATCCGGCCAATGTTGACAGATCAGAAACGTAAATTGTTGACGTTGTATACTGAACATGAGGTCAAGTTGTGAATTCTGCAATCCACTGACAAAGTTTACGCTTGTTTTTATTGTAATGATCATCTAGCCGAGTGTGAGAATAATTGACAAACTTTAAAGATATATATTTGCGTTACGCTTATTCGAAGGTTGAGGAAGATTATGATATTGCGTCAACATTTAACCTTTATTAGGTTAAGCTTTATTTAATTTAGTACGCGGTGATGTTTATTTTTCATTCTAGACAAAACTATAATATACTAAATGTACTTAACAGTTTTTTAACGAAATAGATTGCATTTTTGTACATTTAAGTACTTTTAAGTATGTGATATACATGCTTCAATACAGTTTTATTCATTCTTAATGTATTTAATACTAATTCATGTATATCATTTGGAATTCATCAGATCATTGTTTTGTACTTAAATGCAATGAAAACTAATCGCTCTATATTATTTGAATATTTTGAGTGATTTTAATCGTATATTTTAAAATGTTACTTTTTCTAGACCTAAATCTCGATGGATATATATTTGTATTACACAAATATGGTACAATATATATTATGTTTGATTAGTTCGTCCGTTCGTCGGTACTGTTTTTGATAAATCCATAAATAGTTTTAGTATTGATTAATAAACCCCATTAGTGGTTCACTGACTAATGCTGTTATCTGGTAAACAAGCCGGATTCAAGTAGTTTTCAAAAAACTAACACTAACAGTGAATTTCATCATACAAATACATATTGAAAATAATTAATACATATCCTTGAATTGGAAACGTTGTTGTAATACTTTTGTTATTATTTGATTGATCCGGCTACAGACTATATATACGTCCAATGAGCGAAACTGATTATTGGGTATTTGTAAGTTGTGTCATCATTATTTTTAAAAAAACATAGCTGTAATTGGTTCCCGTTTTTAGGACCTTAACATGCCTACGATGAAATAATACAACTGCTTAAAACACACTGCCTTTAGACTTTAATATGAACACACTGCTATTTATGAGACCGCTTCCAGCAGCATTAAAGGAACAAGCTATATGATGCTAATTTCTGAAATCGTGTAAACCACAAGTAATTTAGTTGATATGCTAATTTAATTCATTTAATTTTGCATCAGAAACGTGTTTTGTTTGTCTGTGGAATATTAAAAAATTATGGAATAAATCATTTTAATCCTCGTGTATTGCTTTTTTATTTGAAAAACACTGCTATGATATTAATTTTATTGTACACTTGTATGTCTGTGCTTTATTATGGGCTATGTGTGAGTGTTGATAAATACATGTATACATATGATGGTCCCATTAACATTATGCAGCACCAGTGACATAAATGTAACACTTACTCTGTGAAATAATTGTCGTTACCTTCTCCAAAATATGTTTAACATATTGAGAGTGATGCATATAGGCATTAAGATTTTATTTACACGCACGCTTATTGGTAAGGGTCCACCCAGAAATGATTTCATAGTTACTAAAGACCCCCAAAGCAAAATATTCGGATCTGTAATATATATTTTAGTTTTTAACCTACTTACGAGACATGGCTATAACTACTTCTTTTTTTGTAAACGAAAGTGTCATTTCATGTATGTTTTAATTTTGTATTTAGTTACATTTCGTTTCAAATCTGGTATATGGATTCCGTTAATTTTATTGTGACTTTAAAACTGATGCCTACGAGTTGTGATAGTCCGCTTTTGGTGCCTTAATGCTTCGTTTATTATCAAGCGCAAAATAGTTTACGAAAGAACTGTAAATAAAAAAAAACGTCTAAACGTTATAGTGCCTAAACTGCGGAGAAATATGTGTGTTTATTTCGTATGTATAATCAGGAACAGTTCTGCATTGAACATGATCAGAGTATGCTATATACTAATATATAGGGAAAGTGTATATATTACAAGACCTGGATTTGTGCCTGATATATGATAATGAGAAAATTGGCAGCTGCATCTGTTGCTGTATGTTACTACAAGAAGAATATGCATATGCCTCACCTCCTACAAACATGACCTAATCCGATTGGCTTGGAGTGGTCAAGTGCCCATGCAGTATTTTCCATACAACCAGAGTAATTTCCATACACACCGATTAATCGAGTAGTTATTGAGATATATAAACGATACACCGTTGGTTACTGACGGTGTATGGGATAGTCACCCTCAGTAAGAAGCTCTAGTATGGTATTAATTTATTAAATTACTGAGGGTGTATATCCCATACACCGTCAGTTACTAACGATGTAGCTTATATTATCTCATTCATCGGGGCATGCAATTTATTCGTTATATTGTTAAACTTTAGTTGTATATTTACTTTTAATGACTGGTAGTATCGACTGAGTTTTTTCCTTAATAAGATAATTACCGTAAATGTAAACTCTAAAAAGGCAAACCATACCGCAGGTTATGACACGGTCAGTTATTTTGTCAACTTAAAAGAAGTGAATTTAGTGAAGCCACTCACGCAGAAATACAAGGTACTTAAATAATGATGAGGTGCTCTTTGGTCAACGTACGATTCTACGTCAACCTTGACCTGTGCGCTTCTTTCGGCACTTTAACATGTAGGATTATATGAAATTATATTCCGCCTGGACAAGAGCAATAATTTGATCGCCTTGAATAAGGTTGAACTTATACAGCCTTTACCTGAGCGTTTCTTATACCGCCTTCTGTGTGGTGACCGCTTTTAAAAGTGCGATTTTATGAACGCCTTGACAAGAGCGATTATATGACGTCCTTGATAAGTGCGATTCCATAACCTTATTGACCTGTGTGTTTCTTTGATTGCATTTACCTGTGCGTTTTTATTACCGAATGTGCCTGCATTTTTTATTATCGCAAAATTCTATTTGTTTTTATAATCTCCTTCATCAGTGTGATTATATTATTGCCTTGATAACTGCTATTATTTGACCGCCGATAGATTCGCGTTATGCTCAACCAGTAATCTTATTATTCGCTTAAAAACATACACCGATTGCATGACAAAATAGTGTTTCAGTCTTGCAATTACAAATCAACGTAGATAATTGCCGTATTTAAACAGTCTAAAGGACTTACATAACTTCCATTTGCTGGTGCATGTATCTAGTTGACGTCATTTTTGTTTAATGGTACATTTTCGTATCGTATTTCACTACTTGCCAATACCTTAACGTAGGTGAACATTGAATTCGCATCGCATTTGTATACTATAATAAATTATTCCTACAAATCACGAAATCTTAATGTCAAAACTACTTTATCATTATTAATTATTAACAGTGTAAAATCTAGATATACCGATTCATGGTTCACTGGAGAATGCGATGACTTCACGAACCGATCAACATTTAAAATAACTGTTGACCGGTTAAGTATATTATACATATTTTCGATAATAATACAAAGGAATCAATATACTTGTTTGAAAATAATGTCCATTTTCTATTGATAAAAATATACTTTTTCTTCAATAAATATTCATATGTTATAATGGCTTTTAACGGATTAATACTGTGTTTATGGTGCGAAACTGATTACGAGTATACTTTAGAGTATCCAGCTTCTTGTGTTTAACACACATATATCTCTGCATCTAGCTTGTAGGTTCTTGTTTTCATTGGAACCAGCCACTATGACATTGACCTTCCATTTCGCCCTCGAACAGTTTTACGAAAGCGATGAAGACGTTATTAAAGCGGCGCTAATAAACAATAGACTGTATTGTTACGGGCGATAAAAAAAACATGGAGGCAGTGTAGAGCGTTTTAAAGGTAAATTTAAAAGGCATACTTTTAACATTTTCAAACACCATTTGTCAGTTAAAAGTTAAAAAAGCAATATTTTTGGACCATGTATATTTTATTTAATGTTCACAAACCTTTGCTTTGTATATTGTTATATCATATATATAATACAATGATCATTCGTATGCACAAGTCGAACTTTTCAGCAATATATCAAACAATGCAACTTTGAAATATATATTTAACGTGAACGATATAACAGTTTTTATCCCACTTTTACAGCGAATTCGGTTGATTAAAGCCCCGTTGACTAAATTTCTGCTATAATCAACGGCACGAAATGACGTCATCTACTGCCGAATCGGGACTACTTTTTTCCCACGCACCTTGTCACCTGTATTTGCCAAGTGCATTAATAATACAAACAAAACTGTTTGTCAATTTTAATGACCTTAAAACAAATCAAAGTAGTAGAAAATGTGTTTGTTGTCATTTATTGTCATTAAACCTCTAATATTAGGTAAATTTGACACTATGTTGCAAAAAGTTCTGTTGTTGTTGCTCACGTTTGACGGAGTCAGTTCGACATGCTCCCCTTTGACCGTAGAAAACAATCGTCTGCGAAATTGTACCACCTCAAAATGTCTTAGGAATTTAACAAAGCCAATTTCTCATTAATTTGGGATGAATTAAATGATGAAAATGAGCAGCAAGCAACTGAAACAATGGAATCAACACTAAGCCAGTTCCAGGAACAATATGGGTTTGATCCATCTAATATGTTTACAAATGAGAATGAATTGACAACTGAGAATGAAACCATCCCCAGTAACAACTTCGGTTCTGATGCACCATCCAGTAGGATTGTCATTCCCCCAACTTTAAATCAAATTCCAGACATGCCTTACAATAAAGAGTTCTTAGATGTTAACCTCACTGATGAAAATAAAAAGTCTGTAGCGAAGACCCTGTCGGACATGAACACATTTAAACGGTTTCTGGTGTTAAAAGCTGAAACGAAAAAAATCCCACAACATAGAACCAACTCTTCTTGATGAGTATTTGGCCACTTTCATGTTGTCCCTTTAAAAGTCAAATGACACAGATTTCGAACCAAGCTCCCTCCGTGGCATCATCGCTAGTGTTGACAGGTACCTGAAGCGACATCGCTATGGATGTTCAGTCATGACAGGGACTGGAGCTCAATTTGCACTCACAAGGGACACCTACAATGCAAAGAAAACAGTCTTTTGCACCCTATTTCACTAAGTACATCCGCTTCAACTTAAATGCCGTCTTTTGTTGCTGTTCATATCCGACGTAAAATAAAGATTCTTGTATCTTGAATCTGGTTAGTTGGGGAGACGTTCGCCTCCGAGTGGACTCGAATAGTCTGGGGTATCTCGAGTTAAACGAGCGCCAAACGAAAACACGCACAGGAGAGAACATCGCGGACATTAGAAAAGTGTCCCCAAAGATGTTTGGCACTTCTGGACCAAGAAATGGAATTGCAGATTGATGTGAACAAGTTATTTTACTAAGAACATATTTAATAATAAGATCTTTTGTATTTGTTTTACTTAGGTATAATTGTTACTCTTTTTTATGTAGGTCGTGATTGATGCTCATAAAGCACACCCAACGTGTTATAATTAATTGTTCTTATATTCCATAAAAATATGCACTATAATCATGGTAAATACGTGACGAACATACCTAATGTGTTTAAACAACGATAATGACTCAGCTTTTATGTCATTTGTGTGGCATTTCAGTCATATATCAGTCATACTTTGGTCATTGGTTTAGTTATATTTCAATCACGTGTTGATGGTGTCATGTTTTTCTTATAGAGTGTTTGATGTTGTGTAACTATAACTAACTAAATATTATTGTTTTAAAATATGTCTTGCAGTAGCTTGTACCTGAAATATTTCCGTTGATTTAACTAAGTTACTGATATTGGAAACAACAGCAACGCTCGTAAGAAGACATATACAGATTTGAGTATAACACTAGTAAGATTTTCCGGTGTGTTGTATCGCACTCGTTGCTGTTGTGATATTGTATACAAATCGCCTTATAGGCTCGCGGAATACAGCAAACAATTTAGCGGAACACCAAAGTCATGATATATTCCGTATGTATCACTTTGTTTGGTTAAGATAATCATCCGTGTTTTTGTGTAATATAATGTCTGATGAGAACTGAAAAATGCCAAGGTATTTAATTTACATGTTTAATATATGTTTATAATACAATGTACATTGTTTATCCATGCACAATATAGTATGTTACCTTTGCATCTGGAGCATATTATCTGACTGTAAATACTTAGATGGAAAGCCTTGTGTTCGCTACCGATGCATATAAAAGCGTAGTTTCAAGGACCGTTCTCTACTAAATCTGTGTAAGGTAAGGTCGCTTTAATACCAAGGTCTGGCCATAAATTGCAATTTATGCAGAACTTACTTGCTGGACTGAATGGATGGCTCAATGCTTACTGATGTGTTCTATGTAGCTATTGTGTGACGCTAGACTGTCATCATGATTATCAAATAAGTGTTAAAAGTGGATTTTCAGGTTAAACCATTTACACACATACATAGCAGAACAGCAAAAATACTGTATTCACTTAAGCACATTACGGCTTATCGTGATAACAAATTCATATTATTATAGATTCAGACATGCGTGAAATAATGAGTAATTAAGATATAACTAATTATAGAGCAGGTAAATAAAATAATATTAATATAACATACGCAGTCTTTTAACTATGGATCTAATTATCTGCTGTTACAGTTGAAATGTATCAGCGTGCGAGCGTGCTTGCGTGCTCGGGTGTGCGCGTGTGTGTGCAAATGGCAACATTCAATTCATCTAATTATTCAGCTTCATGAGATGAACCCAAGCACATTGAATGTTTACAACACTTTTACCCTCAATTACAAAGAATGTGTTAGCCAAAAAAAAAATACATTTGGCATCGGACCTGATTCTGTCTAGCAGGAGAAAACACTAAATTACACATCACGTTGTCAACTTTAATTCGTCTCCATAAACAATGACGCCGACAACGCCAATTCTAAAATGCGTTAATGTGGTTGTGTCTAAAGACATATCGGTAACAGGTAAGAACACAATGTTTTATATGCTGTTTTATATAGGACTAGGAGGACATCGCATGCGAACCGTGTAACAGCACTTCCGGTCACTGCATCTACATCGCCGATACCGGCGGCAATGCCGGCGGCGACGCGAACACAATCTACAAGATACGCGAGCCCGACGACGATTTGACCCAAGCCACCGGGGGAACGATTCACGTTCAGCTTGAATCGATACTAGAGTTTAGGTAAAACTTTTTTCAATGAGGAAAAAACCTCTAATCTTCCATAATTAATTAAATGGTACTGATAAAATGGAATGAAACAAATCGATGTTTTGTATTAGTTTATTCGGTAATAAACGATGGAATTTTAAATAAAACAGTGACCCTGTTCATTATTATATCGATACAACGTGGATTACAGGCTTATGAGCAATCTTAAGTATACGCGATTAAGAAATAGATGTTCATAAGCCGATTAAAAACGAAAACATGAAAAATAGTGCTTTTTAATAAACCTGACCTCATAGTATGCAATGTTAACTGTATTTTAGCGTGGCATGACATATTTCGGGCATATTGTTGGACATTGACATTTTACAATAATAAATGTAGTTCCTTGCACGTATCCTTCAACAACATTTTTTAAGTCTGTCATGTTTATGCTTCTTGATCGAATCCAAGTTGGGACCAAAACCACTGCGAGACGCTCATGGTAGACAAAAACGCGGAGGTCTACATTGTATCTAAGGTGGGCGTTATGACGTACCATTTGGATCGGAAGTCTATGTAGCCTTATAGGTAAACATAAGTTTGTACTTCGAAGGACATAGTGTACTTCGAAGTACAGAAATTGTATTTAGAAGTACAAATTGAAATACACTTCGAAGTATATATTTGTACTCCGAAAACAATTTGTACATCGACGTACATGTTTGTACTTCGACGTACACATTTTCTTAACAGCAAATCAAAACACTCGTCTATTTCGGATAGGGAATTTTTGGACGAAGGGAAATTTCGTAGAATAGAGCATTATTCCAATTGAAAACCACTATGACATTACCGATAAGTAAACGAACCCGATATAAAGAATAATTTCTCATGTTCTCTTTGACTGGCATTAGTTTATTGGACTATAATTGTTGGCAAACAGTTGTTTTTTTCCAGAACCGAATGATAGTATGGAAACCGCCATTTTTTTACAAGGCGACTTCTGATTAATACTCAAGGGTCGATAAAAACTGTACCTCGACGTACAATTTTGTACGTCGATGTACAAAACAGTAGTTTTACGTACATAATGTACGTCGACGTACATTTCTCTTTTTACCTTGTAGACTTTGGACCCAAGTAGTACGTCATAGGTGGGGGGGGGGCAAGCACCCCAAGTTCGTCCGTCTCCTGAGCAACGCCTGGGGATCGCACCACCGCGTGCAGGTCGACGAGGGCGTGTTCTTCAACATGACATTATCTCGCCTAATAGACGTGAGGTGAACATGAACTGAGTTTAATATATTTATAGAAATTACAGTTTCACATTTCTATGGTATAATTAACAAACACATAAAGCTAATGTCATGAAATAAAATTTACATTCACATAATATACAGATATTGTGGAAGAGAGGGATAACGATCAATCTACAATACAGTCTAAACAATGTGTTTATATATCAGGCAAACATTACTAAAATAACAAAAACAAATAATGTCAATGAACAAAAAAGTGCAAGACAACGATACAAAAAGTTGACATATATTAAAATGTCATACACGAGATTGCGGAGAGAAAGTTTCAATGTTCGGTCCAATAGGCTCATAGTGTTTATGTTTACAAATCTGATTGTACAGCTTCTGCCCTGGACTCTTCGTCTCCGGCCTTGCGTCCCTGTGACCGTGCAGCTTAAAGTCGGGCGTGAGTTTACCGAGTTTTACACCAAGGACAAGTGCAGCCTCAAGAGCATTCAAGGCATCGTCAGTGGGCAATGTTTCCGTAAAGTTTCCCGTGAATGCAAATGAAATGGATTTATTATTCCAGCCCAATGTGTGTGCCCCGACGCGATCCCACCCTCGACCCATGTATACCTTACCGTCCTGTCCGATCACAAAGTTGTAACCGATATCGGCCCATCCTGAAAAAGAATTAAGTTGTAAGAAAAGTTGTTGCGTATATGAAACAGTTCAACTGGACATTGATCTTTTTTAAATGTTGTATATAAACAAGTAAATCAATGACGCAACATGATATAAAATCACCCAAGCAAAATCATCAGCGTGGCACTTTGCCATTCACATGACGCCTGACTCTTATAACGTTTATGTTTTAAGCCCTAATACGTGAAACACTATCAATTTAGATTATTGTCTTGACAACAATCCGAACATACTGACAAACATACGTATTAAGTACATACGTACGTTCATACACAGGGACATCACTATATTGTTATGAGCACCCTTAGCAGGCAGTTTAGTAATAGCATATGAGCAAATGAGATCATATGATATAGCAGGAACACTTACCATTTAGATCCTGATGAATATGTTGTATTTTGCGCATCTCTATGACCCCTTTCTCTTGCGAGAAGCACTCATTCATCGTCGTATGGTGTATGAACACGTGGCTCACTGGCATCGTCATATATTGTGCAGCTTCTTTGGAGGATTGGGCGTACCACTCAGTCCTCGACACCAGCACTAACCCCTCTGTAAGATAAAAATTCTCATTGGGGATACATGTTTTGGCAATTTGTTCACAACAAAAGACGCAATTATACAAACAAGCTAGCTTATGGCAATTATTTCAAGATTAAGACGAACAAAAGCAAATGTTTCTAATAAACGTTTTAATTTAATTATCTCAGTTTTATCAAAAGGATATGATAGACATATGCATAGACATAGACAAAGACATGTTTATTTGGTAATATAGGCCACTGGCTCAAAATTCAGCATTTACATGAAAACATGTCAAACAGAGTGATACATAATCATTCATTTAAGAACATTAAAGTATGTTGTTATACACTCATTTTATGTACAAAATTAAATATACTTATGCAAGAATAGAAAATAATTCTCAAATGATAACTCTTTACACATGATTAAAAAGTAAAAAAGAGATGGTAACGTACTTAAACACAAATGCTTATTTGTTTTCGATTTGCTACATGTTTCTTCTCGTAAAATTTGGAATTATTAATGGAATGGCCTTTTTGTATGTTTTCTTCTAGAATGGTCAATAAACACAGCTGGTTTTATTGGTAATTCGATTTTTCAGTACTGCCCCTTTAATAATAGCTGATTTCGTTACTGGTGACGTCATCGTGTCATCGTGTCATCGCTTCTGCATTACGTCATTTGATCTACTTGTACTGTGTCAGCTACATGCATAGGTCATCGGATTTATATCGTTCAAGTTTTGAAATATTTTCTCCCTGACGGGCGTTTCTCGGTCGATTTATTTTTAAGCTTCGTTTTATTTACTTTGAATAATATACGCGTGTATACATCACACAGCTTTTTATCATTATTAATATAATTTTCGTTTTGATAAATTATCGCCCCAGTTTATACGGTTATTCTTATTTGGTATTACGTTCATTTTTATTTATATTTATTGTCATAGTATATTACAGTCACATAAACAACTAAGCTATGTAATATGGATCTTTTACACCCAATATTGCTGCTTATTCCTGTAATAGCACGATGATGATCTGAACTATTAACTACATCAATTCTGAATCTTTTGTACAAAGAAGGGATGTAGTTGAAACTTGTTCATAATTTCATTTCACCGTTCCTCAAAAAGTTGTAACTATGTTGATCTGGTTTCCTTCCAACCATTGGGTAATTAAATGGTAACTAAATTGAATGCGTTTGTAATTGCCTTTTATAATTGTTTAATTTGAGTTGCGATGCTATGAGGTTAACTTTATTGACACATATATGTATCATGGATATTGCTGGGCCAAGTGTGAGGTTGAGCGCTCTAAAACCGGTTTAAATCCCCAGTGCTTAGCATTGACCGTTCCAATGCGTTGACCCCAGCTTTATTCTAATTTGTGTTTATGTTGTTTCGTATTGTGCCGAACTGTTTTGACAGTTGGTTAGACCTACTTGCCATAAATAAAGGGCCATGAATGTGTGTATAATAGTAATACAATACTGCTGGAGCAACCGGAGGCTCACTTCTTGATAGGGTTGAATGATGATCCTTGTATACGTAATTAATTATGGTAGAAGATGTTAAATTGGTTTAAACTATTGCTGAAAATGTAAGTATTCAAAGCAGATCTTATTCACAAATGGCATTTAATATTTAACTGAGTGGTACAGTTATAGCCTTATTATATAACTTTAATATTGACAAATACTTTTTATTCGAACAACGGTCATTTTGTTTTTGTTAATTGGACTTAAATTTACGTAGATACCTTTTAGCAGAGAAACGTACCTATTGTTATTTGGTTTTGCGTCTGACTGTGTAATATTTGCATGGGAAATAATTAGTCAAGACACAGTTCTTTAAAAACACTATTTGCGTTAAAAAACATAAAAAACAGTGAAAATATGACATTGGTAAACAGTATAATTAGTAATCTCACCGTCTTTATAGCGTTTTTGCAACGTGTCATTTACCTCCATTTCAGTCAATGGCATTTTGTCTAGCTGCAGCTGAAACGAAACTTATTCGACGCTGAAAATGCATTTGCTGTTTTGCTCGAACCAAAATACTTCTTAGGATGTTTCTATAATAATGATCAGACCTATAACAGTACTAGGATAAGAATCCCTAAATGCCACATTAGTATTAATGATATCCGTACCAAAGCATTATAATAATACATAATTGGTGAATCAAAAATGTTCACGCAAATAGAAATATTACCCGAATAAGGCAAGTGCGTGCATCCACTGCCGGCTGGAAGCTATTCAGGTACGCTGTATCATTAAGGAGATTTAGCAGACAATCGAAGAAGCTGAACATAACCCGATCATCTATGTTCATGCCGTTTGTATGCCGTAGTTCGTTAACTACATCTCGTGCCTGAAAGATAAGTAATGTAATAATAAACTTTTCACACACATGTTCTTGTTTTTTGTACACACATTATATTTAATAAGTCAATTATTGACTGATTATTGTTCAAATACCTTTGTGCAGATGTTAGTTTCCTGACTGAGATCATCTGTAAAATAATTCTGCATCCATGAACAATTGTATATGGCACCAATAATTCCATTGAAGTCTGTCTCTCCGGCACTTGCCTTTTCTTTGTAACCCGTGGGAGGCATGTAGCACTTCGCTAGCTCCCACGATTCAGTACACCATTTGGTTATATCCGTATTTTTCCATGACGGGCCTCTCAATCGGGCTTTTTTAAAACGATGGTAGTTCCAAATGCGAGTAACTATTTTTGAACACAGATTACATTGTGTTGAAGGGTCACTGCATGTACTACATGTCTCTGCTTGAAGAATACCGTGATTTGAATAGATATCATTTCTTATATGGGTATAAAACGCTTTAAATCTGATGTCGGCTAATTCTGCTAGCACTTCACTAATCGTATCCTTTGCAATCCAACATTTTAGCCAGTTCTGTTCCACTTTTGTCCTGAACTTTTCCTCCATTTCACTTTGTATATAAACCTATAAGAAACACTGATGAGAAATTCATGAAAAGTATATTTGCAATAACAACTGTTTGATAAGTCTTTGAAATGCGTATAGTCATAATTGTCCTTGTTTGTTCACGCGGAACATCTTTGGCTAAGTTGCAGTTTACATTCATGAGCAATTTTCGATTTGCTGGATGTATCGTCTGCAAAAAGAATACACATCAACATTTTTTGATTGGTGGTTCGATATTACTTAATCACCAAATAATTTACAAGAAAAACCTCTATCACAAACCTTACTTTAAAAACAACATGCTAAGTTAGCCTTAGCCCATTCTGTTTACATCTGCAAATAATTATTTTTCTCATAACACGTTACGAATAATGCTTTTAATTGATTTCTACTTATAGTTTTTCCCGAAAGAAATTTGGACATTTTACCTATGCCTTGTTATGGCAACGAACCAATTGCTAAACCAAACATTATGACAAAGCAACACATAAACATAGCACGCAAATCAAAACCAAACACATTTAAAAGAAACAAACAGGGTTAGTGCATTTGAACATAAATAACACAAGCTTTTCTGCAACTTAAATTACAAGCAATGATATCACTTATTTTACCACCATCACCACAACAACAACACCACAAACAACACAAAAAAAGCTATATGTAATTCCCTTCAGAGTGTTGACGTTTATTCTGAGACGCTGCATTGTCTATCGTTAAATGTAGTAGAAAAAGCCGATTTCTTCAGACAGCCATTGGCACAGATAGACATGTGCAACATTCAGAAAGAACAGAGATCTGATCCGTCAGTCGAACAATGGAGAAGAGCAGTAATTGAAAAGATGCTATCGAAACAAGTATACAGTAAACACGACCTTCATATGAAGAAGAACTTTGCTTACTTGATGATCACGAGAGGTATTTTGTTTGGAGATATTCAAGATCGAGGCATACATATTAGACAATAAAATTGATCCCTGAATTTACAAAGCTGATATTGCGGAATGTCTTCAAGGAGAAGTAGGACATCCGGGGAAGGAACGAACGTTGAAATAGATCAGAAAATATTTTTTTGGACAGGAATGTCATCAGAGCAATATTGTCTAAGTGTGACTGGTGTTAAAAAACGACAACATAAACTATTACAAGAACACCGCATGTAAATGAACACACTGTAAATGAACACACAACCTTTCTACTAAAGCTGTTTTGATTATATCTCACATGAAAGGATACAACAGCATATTAGTGATTACTGGCCACTTTATCAAGTTACTAGCTATTCCGACCAAAAACCAGACAGCAACAACCACATGAGAAGCATAATTCAACAATTTTATTGTTCATGACAGTATCAAAACAAGACTCTATTCTGATCAAGAATTAACTTGTGAATCAGACTACATCAAATAATTATTTAATATCACAAACATAAAGAACACACATATACCTATATTACCATCCACAAGAAAATGCCGGAATATTAATAATTAATAGAACTCTTCTAGACATGATTTGAACTTTGGAACACGAAAAGAAATGTACATTGCAGAAATAAATCCATCCGTTAGTTTATTCATTCACCTGCAGGCCTCATGAATCAAAGAAATATTCATCATTTGAAATGAACATTTCTCATTGACACTTAATTTAATGATCACACAAACACACACGTACTAAGACGATCCAAGAATATATTCAAGGTCTAATACATAGAATCAATACGACAAGATAGATTGTATAAAAAGTATTTTTCTAATAAACAGGAACATAAGAAGCTCACTATGACCGTAAGTTAAGGGGAGCTAAGGTAGAATTAAGAAAAAATGACCTGGTGAAGATTATGGCTGTTGGTGAAATAAAATATAAACATGCCGACAAACACGAAGAAGAACTATATGTCATAATAGAACATTGATAATGAATCCACGGAGCCCAAGATTTGAGACATTGAGACACAGAACATGAAATAACTCAAGAAATTTCAAGAACAAGTTGTTAATAGTACAATACAAAAGAAAAATCAGAATGTAAAATATAACCACCAGCGAAATATAAGGATTCGTATATGTTTAGTATAGTAAACAGACCGTTTGATAGCAGATTCAATGCTGTAGAAGCATTAATATCGCCTAGAATTTTAAAGAATAATGAGTGTGAAATTCCAAGATGGATATACAATGCTATTATGAAGCAATGTTTAATGATAATTTTATTTAATATATTTTAACTATTTTTATTTATTATAGGTTGTTTTACGGATGTAATTTTTTCATAGGAGGAGAGAAAATATATTAATTTTAAAAATGCTATATTGGACAGTTTTTGCTGAGTATATAGTAGACGTTTTGCAAGTTGAAAGGTACATTGATACACAATCTGTATGTGTGTACAAATAATTGCTATATTATTGTCTTGTTTCAGGTCTTCACTTTATTTATTGTATATTTGAATGTTAAGTGCGTATGCTGTAGCCCTTAAAATTCTTTTATTATGTATTGCCTGACAGTATAATGACCTCAATTGCTTAACTTTATGCCAACTTTTTTCAACAAAATAACATCAGATAGGCCAGCTGGAAGATTAAAAGCCAGACAGGGTAACTGCAGAAGATGTAAGGAAATATATCACCTTCTTGAGAAGAAATTTGATAACTTTCAGCATACCAAACCAATAGTGAATATTAGCCTCCCTGCTCAATGCCTGTGATATATGAGGAACAATTAGAACGCTGTGCCAAATAAACACTTCACGTCTGTCCTACTTGCATATGTAACAATGCCAACAATAATGGTATCTGAGGACACAGAGCGCTTACAGGCAGGCGAAAAACGGATTAGAGACTCAGTCAGTAGCGTCGGTAGCGTAAGTGAAGCTGACAGCAGAATAACTGAAGTACAAATGATTAAACAGAAAAACAGAAGGCAAATGGAAATAAAGAGCAAACAATAGAAGAAATTGAAAACAATGATATAGCCATTGTGACAGAGCGTTAAAATATTAGCATAAAATTGTATTATGTACTCACTTAAGACATAACAAAATTGAAAGATCTTTTTTCAATAATATTTATATGAAATTGAAGAAATAAATGCTTGGCTCAGTAATTATACGACTTGAAAAAGCCCAAAGTGATCTGTTCGGAAAGGAAGAAGAAAACATTAGAATGACGAAACAAATTCATACAATTAAAACAGAACTAGAAGAAAAAAGAATAAAATCCTTAGAAAGCAGCTTAAACTGCAAGAAACATAAAATGAGTTTCAATTTAATGAGAAGGAGCAACATCGAGAGAGAAGAAATATTATAAGACAGTGAAAATGAAAACATGGACAACACACCTGAACAGGTCATCTAAACCGTAAACAAAATCATACCAGAAATTAACCTTAGAAATGAAGACATCGATGTTACCCATATAATAGGAGCATACTTTAAGTCAAAACTAAGACTCATTGTATTGAAAATGGTATCACGCATGAAAAGTAGCCACATTCTACGGCACGCAAAGCAACTCAGGAAACGAGCAAACCATCTATACGTCAATGAGCACCTGACGACATTAAACGTACATGTGTTTGCTTGCGTTCGAAAGAAAAAAAGCAGACATCGTAACGTCATAGTTGACCAGAGACGGCGTTATATACTTTTAGCAAAAAAAACCCAGGATTTATGACTGACTACTCCCTAGTTGAACTTAAACTTCATAAAATACAACCTAAAAGAGACCCAGGATACTTCAAATTTAATAATAGCATCTTATTAGATACACAATATCAAACACGCATAAAACAGGAAATATTACAGTTCACAATAATACGGATGCAAACCAAAACCCCTTATGGGGAATAATTAAAAGACCTATACGAAACTTCAAACACAACAATAAGATACCCATCATTTAAACAAAAATAAATACAAAATCTTCAAACTGAAACCATCAAATCATTGATACACTTGAGAAAAATAATTTCATGAAACTTACACAAAAGATGCCACCACCACTGAACATGAAATTGCATCAAACACACAATACTTCGCAAACATTAAACATTACAGAAGCGAACACAAACTGTATAAAAATTAGTAGTAAATGGCGAAGAAATAACAAACAGAATTCAAATACTAGAAGAAAAACGTTTATTTTTCGAATCCCTCTATAAACGAAAAAAAGTCGAAAATAATACCTTTAAAAATAAACATCATGGTCTACGACAGGAGGAACAAACAATGTGTGACAGATTACTTATTGAATACGAATGTGTGTGGGCATTTAAATAAATGTACCTATTTATGTTTTTCATACATATTAAAACCATAATCAAGACAAATAACAAACATTTTACTCAAACACCATTTGTATAAAACATAATTGCAAAATATAACAAAAAGAACAACATATTTTACACACTTCACATTAAAAACCCATCAGAAACCTTCAACACTCAAATCAAATGGCAAAACCTTCTTGGATATAATGACTTAAATTTGAAATGAATATTTATCATGCCATATAAAGCAACTACTGATAGCACGTTGAGAAATGTTCAATATAAATACATTCGGAGAATCATAGCTACACCAATTATCTGTTTAAATGCAACCTATCTAATCTGTTTAAATGCAACCTATCTAATACAAATCTTTGGGATAAATGTAGTGAACATATTGGAAAAATTTAACACTTTTTTCTGGGAGTGTAATCATATTTTAACTATATGGAACCAATTTACAAACTTTCTAGAGAAACAACAATTCAATATTAAACTGTCTCTACCGCTGTGAATTACGTTATTATGTTACTGAAATATTTCATATTCAGCATGAAATACAGCACACAAACACCTACTATGAACTGTTTTATCAATTATTTGAATTTAAGATTCAAATAGAACAAGAAAAAACCCTAAACAACAATACACTTCATATATTTGAGCATAATTGTACCCACATTAAACTTTCATAATTCAGTCCTGTAGTTTATACCCACCTAATGCAATTCATCTTTTATAACTATACTTATGTTTTTAGCACCTATCACAAACAACCAAAGCAAATCAAATGCACATACATAATTTGTTAATTTTAAAGGAAAACAAAAGGTCAACAACATGTATATATTAGCATATCTTGTATAAAATGTATGCATCTGCATGCATGCAGCTGCTTAATGTTTATCACCTTGACTTTGTGTTGATATATATGAATACATTTTATGTGTTTATATTTATTAAAAAAGATAAAAAATGCAAACAATAAGTGACTTATAACAGCCCATATTACAGTCAGTTGCCATAACATAGTAAAATCTTGTGCAGTCTATGGTAATGTGCTAAATCATGATATACTTAACCATGATAGATTTTAGAGTTTAATGCCACACAACCTCAATCATATTTATGGAATATGTTTGAATTTCAAATATATTTTAATTTTACTAATTTTATTATGCATTTTTACTTTAATAATTTATATTCTGCAAAAATTACTTTACATAACTGCATAAAATAACGTTTTGCATTTTAAAATGGTTACCGTGATAACCACACAGCTTTAATAATTGTTATGTAACTTACTGTTTACCATTGACGATTCCTGATTAAATTGATGTTTGATAGGGTTTAAGATAGCAATGTGTAACTGTAACTGAACCATTATTGGAAATTAAAAACAATGAGAAAAGTATGTTTTTCTATGTATGTACTTAATTTTGGGATATGTTTTGAATTCTTCATAAATTTATATTATCAGCGAGGCTATTTTCGAAGAAAACCCGAGCTATTGTCTTAGCCTGCTCGTCGTCCGCCATCCGCCGTCCGCCGGCGTCGTGCTAAAACCTTAACATTGCCTCTAAAATCAAAGTGCTCCCACCTACAACTTTGAAACTTCATATGTAAATGCACCTGGATGAGTTCTACACGCCACACCCATTTTGGGTCACTAGGTCAAAGGTCAAGGTCACTGTGACCTCTAAAAAATAAATAAAACAATTCTGACAAGCTTTCGCAGCCGAGCGTGGCACCCGTTATGCGGTGCCCTTGTTATAAATTACATTGCTATTATATGATTATCTGAATTGCTGAGAGATTGCAAATGCAATTTTTTATTAGTTTGTGTATTATTGTGTATTATTGTTTGTAAGGTTTAATGTGTGTATGTATTTTTTTGACATTGCAGTCAAGGATAACCCATGAAAGTGCAAGCACTTATTACCAATGGAGTCCTTTTATTTTTCTGAAGAGACAGCAAGCCGAAGAGACAGTATTAATATACAAGGAATCCGGGTGCGATACCCTAGCTCTTTGCGAATAGAGCCCCTGGTTCTTTTACGTGCTCAGTGTATAGCACCGATACACGCGAGAATTACCTGGCTTTCATACCAGAACATCTCTAGTTGGGTGGGAAACACTTTCAAGTATTTCTGAAATTTCCAGTGCCCCGGCCAGGAATTGAACCGGGGACCTCTGGAATGGTAGACAAGAGTGTTACCACTCGACTACCGCACCACCCTAATAACCACTATATTTTATGTTCACATCTTTAAAATAATTCATTTTAGTTTCACCTATTTTAAATACATTGTTTTGTGTATAGACATGTGTTTCCATTGTGACAGGATAACTAAATCCTTGAGCTTTCTTTTAAACAATCAAGGATTATATTTGGAAAAGTAGATGCAAAGTTTTGAATATAATGGTCCAGGGGGGCGTTTTATAAACGATCGTACGACAATTTTAACATACAAGAGAATTGTGTAATCTTAATAAGTAGACGAACAAGCTCGCCATGCTCGTCAAATACATACGGCGCTTGAGATGCCAATGTAATTAATTAAGTATTGAACATTTATAATTATACGATATGGACTTAAGCAATTATATATCTTCGAAAAATGTATCGTATCGTAAATGTGTACTGCGATGTTTATTGTAACGGTCCCCAGTTTTTTAGACATATGTTGCATATCCATTACTTTGCTAAAATGAGATTATTGTTATTTATCTTATCTGATCCAAATGTACTGCAAACTAATTTAGAGAAAATTATCACAAGGGTCTATATCTATTTAGATAGACACTTTGACCTTGTATCTGCATTGAACATGTGAATATGTTCTTCTTTAACAAAAACATTGAAAAATGTCTTTCTATGCACATAATTTCAAAATCAATTGAATATTTATGTTGTTTCCATGTTAACCAATATAACGTTTATAATATTTTGTTATTTTTGATTAGTATTACTTATATTGTATTATAAAACCATTTATGTTATTGATTTATTCCTGTACTTGTAGATTTATTAAAAATGTATTCATTTATTCGATGCATATGTTTTAATAGAAATTTCAAAATCAGTCTTTTTCACCTTAAATTAAGAAATATTGCAAAAACCTTAATTGTTCCATGTTGAACATACATGGAAGCTTATGAAAATGTGAATTACTCAATTTCGTCAATGTACCCCGTTTTACCAAAAATCTCAAAACAGGTCATATATATGAAGTATCTGTATTTCTATAAATATATGTTGTGATTGAAATCTGTTTTATTGAAATATTTGTCCAGATTGCAATAAACAGTGCGTTTTTCGGTATTGTAATAATTAGAGAAATTCCGTTATTTCCTCTGACTTTGGAATGTTCGAGATAGCAGAATTATGTTGCATATTCTTACACAATGATCAATCATAACACTTATCACGGTATTTACTGTCTGCGTGCGCCTAAGCTATAAATTGTAGTAACAAGCTAATTTACGGATCAATGTATATATTTTTGTTGTCAGAATATCTTGCATAGTGGTGAATTGTTTGTGTTAATAATGTATGTATGTTAATAATTTGTGTAAATAAGTACTGCCTTTGTGCCTATAACATTTACTAAAACATTTATTGCCAATAATGCAAAGCTAATTCTTTTAATTAATAACTGATCACAGGGACTGGGCAATAATAAAAGATCACAGGGACTGGGCAAATACGCGAACCGGTGAAACTTTCTGGTTTTGTATAAAAACAAAACATAATAAAAATATATTTATTTTGTAGTTTTTCTAACAATAGCGCAGACTTTTGCTGTTCGAGTTTTGGTTAACGCGTAGTTTCTTCAATTTTACAAGACGACAGCGATAACACAGTTTATTGCTTTATCATTATGTACACACCGGTCTTACTGACAATAACGTAGTGACGTCACCATCTATGGATAGAATGATTGCTTTATTGATAACCGTTACACTACAGTCACTTATTAATATCTTAGTTAAAAGGTGATTTTCAAGCGGTTCCATAGTGTAGTGGTTGGACGCTCGCTTCACATGTGAGAGGCCCAAGGTTCGAGCCCCAGTTGAATCAAATTATTTTATTTGTGTTCTATGTTAACTTTCGTTTCGATGTAGACATTTTAGTTTAAATAAATATGCTGTTTTATTGTAACCATTTTTTGTTTTTATAATGCCCATGAAATATATGTGTGAGAGGGTTGGGGGGAGGGAGGTTCGTAAACACATTAAAACTTTTACAGTGTTTTTATATCAATGAGTACTCAACCCCTATCGTAAATGAGCAACGTAAGAATAAGTTCAGAATCATCTCCCCTTGAAATTGAGAAAAATATGAAATTACGCTTACAAGATAAAGCAGATTGTTTTAAAACCTACATAGTTCTGTTCCATTAATGAAAACTGCACACGGATGCCAGTAAAAAAAGGAAACCGATGTAAATAAAATGAACTATGAAATATTTTGGGGTTACAACACAAAATAATAGATAATGGTTATTTGGGGGCTATAACACAACATCATAGATAATGGTTATTTGCGGGTTATAACACAAAATCATAGATAATGGTTATACCAGTATCTTTTTCTATTTTGTTTAAAATAATCGGCCAATATATTAATATTTACAGTAGAAAAAAAATCGTTCCATGTTACTTCATTGAGTGCCTTTTACACTGAAATTCCCGAGGCCCTTTGATGCTTTGCATCAATACTTATCTTGTTTATTTATATCATGTTAGAAGATTTGTAAAATGCAATTTCAGGGCTTACACAACTTTCCGACACCTTTTGCGAAAGGTCCGAGACGATTTAAACACATATGAACCCAGCTGGTGTGTCCTCATCTATCACTTACATCGCAACACAATAACAAGCCACACACATCGTTAAAAAACACTCACATATATCTGTATTTAGTAAAATACCTTATCAAGACAGGAATCCAAAGAGAAATATACGTCCGGAACGTGAACTGGTATTTAGAGCCTTAAGTAGTCTCTGCTGTTGAAGTCAAGTATATGAGGTATTTTTATTATTTAAATATAAATATATAAAGATATATTCGAACTGGGCGATAATCAAAGTAATGTAATCTTTTATCAATTCTCAGACAGCAAGAAGTACGGACGCAATGCTATTTATTTAATTGCTATGACACTAAAATTTAAGTGAGGAAGGTTTTTTCATGATTTATTCTCGCGGTTCCGTCCATCAGCAATTATTTCTAATAAACTGATTTTGAGATTAGGACAAGTAGTTATAAAGAAAAATCCTCCGCACCACAGGTATTGATGCACAATAATGTATTGCGAAATCTATGTTCGACATTTGCCGTTTATGTTGCGACATATATACTGTTTTTTCAATTAGCTGCATTGTTTAGAGTTAAATATGCTACATACAGCGTCAAGTGGTTTGGCGATATTTTTAGTTGGTTGCGATCTTTTGCTTCAACCTTGCGACATATTTACGAAAGTGCAACATTTTGCGCTAATTCAATACTTAACATTGCTACACTCATATTGCAGCTAGTTCGATCCAGATGCGTCCCGCCAAACGAATAAACAAAGAGGATCATACACATTTTTCAACGTCAATCACTTTAAATAGAAACACATCAGTCTTTAAAATGGTTTTTGAAGCAGGTATCATATATTAATTGATAAGTAACCGAAATCAGACTGAATGTTGGGCGTTATTACCGGCTAAAAATACCAGGTTGTACCAGAAGGCCATTACTGTTTTAACATGTCGTATTTCATGACTGTATGAACATGTAAAAAACGTGTAAATCTTGGTATGTGCATGAGATTTTGCCTGTAATTTGACAATATAATTTCCTTTTCAGGAATACAAATATGTAAAATATCGTAGTCATACAGATAGGTGTGCAAATATGCGATTCGTTATTTGTCGTTCTGCAGTTTGTATATTAGACATTGCAACAAACTATTCTTACAATAAAGAAAGTGGATGATTTGTTTAAACGTTAACTAAACATTTATCCTTAAATGATATTCATACACCACATAATGACAAAGATAAATGGTCACACGATTTCTCGTAGTCCAGATATTTCAAACGCTACTTAGGTGACATGACTAGCTTGTTTAGAACGCCATTACGTAAAACTTATCAGATACATTTGACATAAATTGAATCAGTATTAATATATGTGGTTTAAATAACCGATCAGATATCAAAACATGTTATCACAATAGATAAATGAATAATCTAAATACTAGAAATTTACTTAAACATGACTCATACACTAATTATTTAAAGTATACAAACACGTATATACAACTAAATATTAAATTGGGAAACCATTGAAATTAAAGACAAATGTTAAATCAATTTTTAGATTGAATAAAATCTACTGACAAATTTGAGATGCATTTGTACAATTATTTATAATTCAAAATAAAACGCAACAACAATTGTAATATACCTTTGCGTACACGCTTAGTGCTAAATATACATTAATTATTTATTCGCATTCTTGGTTTTACGACTTACTGCATTCAGCTGAGCGCTATTTAAAGATATATACGTTGTGTTGTGTTATATACTCTCATACTACAATAACCCCTCAGGTACAGAAACCGGTTTAAGGATGCGATACATTTTAACAAGAATTTATAGGCGTCATGAAGCGGATATGAATGTTGTAACCAACTGTCCATCCCAAATATTTCCTATTTAATTGATATTTATAAAGGCTCTGAACAATGTCTGATTGTAAAACACGCATGCCGACAAATGGGCTGTCAGTTGTAGTGAAGCGCCATTGTGTGAATAAGTTAGAAACCATTTTACTGCTTCAGGTAACTGCGACCTTGACTTTTGTCCTTGTGACCGGAAAATCAATAGGGGTCATTTGCCAGTAATGATCAATTTACCTATGAAGTTTCATGGTCAAGGGCCTCAGCGTTCTTGGGTCATCTGTCAGTCATGATCAATGAACCTATGAAGTTTCATAATCATAGGCCTAAGCGTTTTGAGTCATCATCTGGAAACCGTTTTACTGTTTCGAGTCACTGTGACCTTGACCTTTGACCATATGACCTGAAAATCAACAGGGGTCATTTGCCATTCATGATCAATGTAGCTATGAAGTTTCATGTTCCTAGGCCAAAGCCTGCATGAGTTATCATCCGGAAACCATTTGGTGGACGGACCGACAGATGACCGTTATGTGCAAAACAATATACCCCCTCTTCTTCGAAGGGGGTATTAACATAAATAAAGGTATTTATTTCTTTAAGTGATTATATGAATATACCACTATCATAAGGATATACATAGCGCGGAATGATACATAAACATGTTCAGTTATATAGCTTTATCCGCTTATGTGACCAATTGACACTTTTTTTTTACTAGACATTAACTTCACGACTTCGAATCAAATGAAAGTTTTATGATAGCTTGCTCGTGTTGAAAAAAATCTCCCATTCGCAATAAGATCGGCGGGGGCGATGGAGATTGTGTAGCATATCTATATAACACTTTACTTAACATGTAACTAACATGGAACGGTAAATGCAATGAACCAATCTAGGATCACTGCCATGGAGAGGTCAATACAAAACCACATTAGGGGCTAAAACTTGTTTCTAGGATCTCCAAATCTCACAGCACAAAAATATTCATAAATCAATTAAATGTCAATAAAAAATAACCTCACCACATTACATTTTAATTAAATTACCAGTCAACTACTACATGTTTAAATACGAACCTGAGTACCACAATGGTAACTTTCGGATTAACGATGAAATAAAAATCAAAACCATCAACTATATTTCGTCTAATTTAAAAGCTTCAAATATTGGGCATTCAATTGAGCAAGAAGCCAGAATAAGCTTGTAGAATGTCAAATTACAAACCTTGTTTGGGTATGTGTATGTTTTGTTATATAAAATGGAACAAGTTAAATTGTTACAGTCAGTCGAAATTTACATATATTAGTGAGCAGAACGAGATTTATAATCCGAAAAGCATTAAAACCAGAAATATCCACACAATATGACTTATATGAGTCAGGAAGAGTAACATTTATTTATTGGTCACGTAATGCGATAATGCGCTGACATAAAATACAGGAATAATTAAATAAGAAAATTATCAAGAATACAAATCTTGTTACATTCGTTTTTTTATTCTATTTTAGGCCATGGTCAAATAAGCATTACACTCCTTCCAACCTCGATCTCATGTGCTGGAACCTGGACATTAATAAATGTCAAGAGTATTTTATTTTGTGTTCTTAAGTATAATAGGTATATGAAAACAATAGAGACGTCATTTGTAAGATCTTTAAAGTTCCCCCTTACCTTTATCTAAATAAGCCACAGATGCCACGTGATCATTGGTTTGTTAGACTTCGTAACAGAAGAGTTCTGTTTTTTTTATTTACAAGTTTTGTTTATGACTATCTGCTAAATGTGAGGGTTAACACTCCTAAAAACTGATAAACATACAGACCTTTGCATTGAACGTTTCAAGGCAGTGATCCCAGTTTTTTTAGCAAGTCATTATTAAAGGATATAATGCCATGTTAACGTGTTTCTCCTGCTGATGATGCTTGAGTGTTACTTTTTTACATCAGTCACATACACATATATTAAATGTAAAAGTTGTTTGATACAGGAAACATTTTATGTTGTTCCCTTTCGCAAATATCAGCACAGATGGAGAATGCCCAAGCAATTAAAACGGGAGCATCAACTGACTGTTTTATGTGGGTATAGTTATAACAAAGACAATGCACATTCGTATTAAAATGCGTTTGAAGTTATGCTAGCACAATTCGACAACAACGAATAAACATCAGCCAAACCGAATCATTTATATTGACCTTTAACACTTACATATCATCTGAGTTGCAGTAATCATTTAAATATTCATCAGATGTCAATGAAGACAGACATGGGAACGAACGAACAGACCGACCAATCGAAGAGGGAACGTTAGGAGGTACGATAGGACAGACACACAAAAATACAGACAGACATACAGACGGAAAGCAATACAGAGAGCTAGACAGACAGACAGACAGACAGACAGACAGACAGACATACAGACAGACAGACAGACAGACAGACAGACAGACAGACAGACAGACAGACAGACAGACAGACAGACAGACAGACAGACAGATAGACATACACACAGACAGACAGACAGACAGACAGACAGACAGACAGACAGACAGACAGACAGACAGACAGGAAGGAAGGCAGACAGACAGACAGACAGACAGACAGACAGACAGACAGACAGACAACATGGGTCAGTAATGTATCGTTTAATATCACATTGTCATAAGGTAACGTACGCAATTGGCAGTAAAGAATTATATCATACAGTGTTCCTTTAAGATTTTTGTTCAAACCCGTGCAGTGGTGTAAAACTCGACACGCCCTAGTGGTAACATGATTTATAAAGACTTGTATAGCAAAAAATTAAACCGTGGTAAAACATTGTGTTAAAAATCGTTTAGTGAATGTTTTTGAAGTTTGCTTAAATCAATGGCTGTGTTCAATATTTCCACACCCAGTGATTGAAATTTTCTGTATAAAATTATTGAGCAGAGTTAAATTTAGTATAACGTCAAATTCATCTTATCTGAGACTAAAAGCCCACACTTCTCGAAATATGCCATCTTCACAATTGATTTATTACTATTATTACTATACAAACCTTATTATTATTTTAGATTATATTATACTATTTACATTTATCATTTCAAAGAATGCACAATAATATTGTACATACACTTAATAATATATGAACAAAATTGATATTTTAAATACATTGCTCACAAAAACAAACATTCCAAAATATCTAAATTAATAAACAATAAAATACGTAAAACATACATGTGTAACTAAGCTGTTCGACTCCAGTGAAAGTTTTACCATATTGAAATCGTCATAAAGTGTTAATTTACTGCTTATGAAAAGGTTAATTTGTAAAAATATTTATTGTTTATATCCATGAGATAATAAAAGTGACTGACACACCATGTAATAATGCAGGTGATAAACATTTAAACATTCCTTTGTCATGGTTGTTATTAAATAGTAGCATTACTTTTTATCTATTTACACTATTTTAGATAGGATTTAAGCTACAATGTGTCGTGAACATATGTATAGGTTATTTGAATTTCACGAACATCGCTTTAGGTTCATGTTTTAAAAGCGATAGCCTGGTGCTAAAATGCAAATGTGGATGCTAAAACAAAAGTTGTTAAAAACTGGTTCTTGTCTGATACCAGTACTTGTATTAACATCCATGGGGAAGTTCTGAATATGTTATCAGCAATTCGGGAAATATTTAACCATTAAGCAAACAATTAAATTGTTTTTCATTTGATCATTTGTTTTTATAAATTTGACAATTTAATTTAATTGTAATCTTATTTCAAACCTTATTATACGTGGTAAATGTGTATTTACAAATTCGGGCATTATGAAATATTAGTGGGATATGCATTAGGTTAGCAACGCTGAAAGCTCTGCATTGACACGTCCTGGGCGGTGACTAATGTTTAGACATTGTTTACACCGTTTGTCAGAGGCCACATGCATAGTTTACGATATGATTGCAACAACCTTATTGAAATATGGAAAGGTTTTTTGGTTAAAAAATGTGTCTGAATGTAAAAATGTTAATGTCTCAACTCACGTTACATTTTATTACAGTTACAACACTTAACAAACGGAACCAATCCGTAACGATGCATAAGTACGAACGTATTGGTATTCAATCATGTACACACGTGATTATCGATAAAATATAAGTCAATACCATTACTTGAAGAGTACCGTTTTCTTTCTTTATCAAGTGTAAACGCGCAAATATCCCCTTAAAAAGATTAACTCAAATATTACATATTAAATTGCGAAAACGTTCGCACATAAAAAATAAAACAGTATTGTCCTTAACAATCACAAACAACCAGAGCAATTGGCGAGTTTCCAAGGACCATAGCTATTAAAACAATATACACAACTAACTCATAATAGTTTAATAAAATAAATAAACCAACTACTAGTAGTATCAAACAATAGCTATATACTTACGAATAACGATGATATCGTGAATTCTTTATTTTTTCACTTTATGTTCAAAATAACTATGAGGATTGCACCACAAGCACAGATTGCAATACAAATGAGCAGTTTACATTCACATCACGTGATAAAAAACCACCCCATTACGTGAACAGTTAGCTCGCTATTGATTGGTCAGGCTGCATTACGTGATTAATTAAATAAAGTGTTGTTGTTTCAACTGTTTATCAGTATTTCGATGACTGTTTTGGAAACTGGTTCAACTGCTTACTGTCTTAGTGTTACATACAACAGTGTGACGCTCAACGTCCGTGTTTCCGTGTTATCGGCAACATGATAATATTCAGATAAAAGCTACTAAGTACAAATAGATGAACAAAAGGTACAGGAATATACTTAGATAATCGCCTCAAATTAGGTATTGATATAAAGCCCGAAACACTTAATTGCACAATCCATGTTTCATTTTGCATGGAGCTGTTAAACACGTATGAAATAAACTTAAACAGTGCTAAATCTATAAAATATTGGAGAATCGTTTTTAAAAAAATATTTGCAGAAGATATTAATTAAAATGACTTTTTATAAAAGATTAAATATCATGCTTTAAATTCAGTGTAGTTTCCTATTATAAATCTTGTCCGGTAAACCCTCTGATTACTTACAGTTCGTGGTTATACGATTGCTGTCGATTTAATGGTTTTACAGAGCTCTGATATTTTCACAAAAGCAACCACGCATTTTTACTGAAGTTACACCATATTGTTCACTTTTTATAACAAGTGCACATACGTATATATAACGCGTGTTTTAAACCTAGATGGCACTCTGAGTTTAGGCAAACTGTACTTTTTAACTGAATGAAATTACGTCAACTCTAACACATCAATGTTTTCAAATGGTGCCGTTTAAAGGCTTCCTGAGATCACCATATTACTGAAAAATAATTATAATAATTCTTAAAAGTACTTGTTATTAACAAAAACGGTGCATTCCAAAGACACCAAGTACTGGTTCTAGGCCCAGGAAACGGACTCGAGAGCGTTTCAATAAGCCTGAGGCTTTCGATGCAATCGAGCTCAAATAAATAGGTTTAAACTAAACTAATGAAATTAAACATACTTTGTGATTGTGGTAAAAGGGAAAGAACTCATGTATCGTAATCGCCTTCGTAAATTCAATAGATTCTCGAACCATTCTTAAAATGTTATACATGTTTGACATATTTTTGAATGTAAAGAAGGATTTACGATATTCATCAACATAATGATGCAGTTCGAAAAGCATGGCTGTGTATGGTCATATCAATTTCACTACATACAAATCCAATATTTAGTATTAAATGGTCTTGAAAACACGATGCCTCCACAGCGTAAAATAATTTATACAGTGTAAAAAGTTGAAAACAAAATTATGATGCAACATTGTTTTGAAAAAATAAATGCTTCTTTTACTATTGACATTTTGAACAGTTTTTACACAGTGTATAGCTCAACTTTTGATTTAATTTTAAGAGGGGTAGTTACCATAAATGAAGTTCAGCAACTCGAGTCCATATCGGAAGACCAATCGTTTTATGAAGTTAGACTATACACATTTGATATGTTGCTACCTCAATTTTAACCGGAGAAGTAAACGTTATCATTGGCATTACTTATTTTTTTTGTAAAAATGATGCGGTATAATGTGATGGTGTTCAATTCGATAACACCTATGTCACAATGATGTGTGTACGTTTGTAGAACACATACTACTATTACCAAACTATTTATTGTTACAAATAAAAGAATACATGTCTTGACAATGATAGTGTGAAAATCATCTTAAATTACTGTAATTAATGTAAATGCTATAATGTTTAGAGTAACTTTGAATATTTATTTTATACTTTAAAAAGTATGCTGCCGTATATTGATGAAATGTTTTGCAAACAGTCAATAAATAGTCAATAATTATATTATTTATATAACAGTATGCTTTGCACAAGTTTTATTAGGACTGTATTATCATGCATGTACAGTTTGCAATGGTTTGAAATGGATTGGTTTATTAATTGAGTATTCATTGCTTAGACATTGACAAGCTCTGTTGACGTACCATGTACAATTTACAAAAGGAACGTAAGCTCTCAAAATATTAATTTTATTTTGAACAACCAGGCACTGTGAGATTTAGACAAGTATTTTGTAGCACAACTCCAGGCGTGTTTACGTTGAATTTGATCAACAGCGGTTTGAATAATCAAGATGCCTATGCAGTATATATATGAGTGATGCCTTAATACAAAATACCAAAAGTACAAGTAAAAGGTCTAAACGACCAAGCTGACGTAACAGTTATGCCAGTTGAAAAAATTGCAAGTTACAACAGGTGAGGTAAGCTTTTACTTACAGAGATATATTCATTTTCTAGCTATTTATCGGTTCGACCATTTCGAGGTTCAAGAAAACATACTTTTTTATCTGCCACTAACTGAAACAAGTAGGGCGTAAACTGTTTTTATCTAAACAAAAATGCAAGTATAACATATAGTTATTAACTTTAAAAAAATAAATATCTACTTCATTTCAAAGACAAAATCACTTTCACTTAAATGAACTAACAGCAATTGTATAACTAGAGCAAATGAAAAAAAGAAAGGCTACATATATTCACAATGAACCGATTAAATTATAAGCATTAAGTTATTGTGAATAATAATATACATTTTCTTATTAAACTGTTGTAATTTTATGTTTAACAATATAATATTTCGAAAACCTCGCTTGGTCAAGTTAATTCCCACGAATTTAGTTTTGGACAAATATTGCTTCCGAATATGTTTTTTTAATCAACCTAAAATTAGTATGACTGTTATAACAATCATTTAAATTAATTGTACGGTTCAGATGTGCAGTTGTAAATTACTGATATGGATTCCTTTTTTAAACGGTGAATGAATGATTTGTTGAAATTATGCGTGATAGTTGGCCTAAAATTTCCTGAAATCTGACATCTGATGGCATTTCTTAGGCATGGCTTCCTTGTATGTTATAATGATTTCAAATAACTTTTTAAAAATGTCTAGAGGGGATGTCACCCTCTGGGATGCGCGACGACCCTGTAATTAGGCCAAAAGGTCAATGGGTGCATTTTGATTTAAATATTGAGGTAACATTGCCAAAATTGTGAAATATCAGATACTATAACTGATTTTACTCCTGAACTTACTTATGTTTGATACATGAATGGTTTTCTCATTTTAAACTGATTTTGGCTTTTCCTAAGTAGGTCAAAGGTCATCAAGTGCACCTTTATAACCCGTATAGGACGTAAATTGCAGTGTTTGTTGAAACCAACCAAGGATCCATGTATTATATATTTGTAAGTAACTTTTCAATGAGGGATCGGTACTTTGGTGATGAAAAGAGTATGTATCTGTTGTATCTTTTGGGAATGTTCCTAACTTTCCAAATTACGTAACCTAAATTAAAAGAAAACAATGTTCATTTTTAGACTTTTAATACTTATTGCGTTTTATAATATAACTACATTTGATAATAAGAACCAACATTATATCTGCATTATCCTATCAATACAATTACAAGACTTTAAACAATATAGTTACAAGTATATATTGTTGTATATGCATATTATGCTAAATAATATTTTAAATAAAAGATTTCAGCTAAAATGGTATACTCTAATGAAGTTCTTATTACTGTACGTTCTATAATGTCATATTTATGCAATATAAGTTATTTTTACTTCACAACTTAGTATTAATTGTAATAGATATGAATACTGTTAAACAGAAATTATTTTACCAAAAACAGTGATCTATTTAGTAATATATTTCAAAATCTTGAAGTACCATTTATAAAATAAAACAAATTTTCATCTGACTTCAATGTACTATTATGACCTACTGTATCATCATGCTGAAAATATTGTCGGTCTTGAGTGATAATTTTTTTAACATACGTTACATAAATTTACAGTTTTGTTTCAAAACACGAATTAATACCGCAGTATATGTTTCTCCTTATCTTTTATCGTTTAAAATAATTATCTAGGGTTTAAACAGCCATTCGCTTCATATGCGCATTCAAACAAGCATTCTTGGTCAGATCAATAACACTTACATCGTGCTGTTCTACACTTGGTTTGACAGACACAAGATACTATGCAGCAGGGACCTTTGGTTTCCACACCCATACCGGTTTCAATGAATTTTCTGCAAGTTTCCATGCTCCAGTATCAAGATGATCATCAGGCTGAAAATCCTTATCTGTGGCATTTAGCCATATCTTTGTCTGATAATTTGCCCTTTTAATGTGAAGTTCAAGCGCATCATTTGTAGGGGGTAGGAAATCCAAATTATTCATGGCTTTCCAAAATCAACGATACCTACATGTGTCAATGTTTGGTGGGTGGTCCTGACAGCAGCCATACAGCACACACAGAAATTTAGAAACTGCTAGAGCATCACCATCTCTACCAATACTCTCCAATGTATCAGGTTGTGCGATATACTTCACCCAGGCGGTTTTCTTACTTATTCCATTTAAAGCAGACGTGGTGTCGCATTCTGTCAATGCGTAAAACCCCAAAATATTCCTTCTGACATTGCCACCTAGTTTTTCAGATATTGTGTGCACAAGATAACATTTTCTTTGTTTGCCTGTACCAAATATCATATATACCTCGGCATGAGCTCCAAGGTGGTATATTAACAAGATCAGAGCGTCAGTGTCTCTACAATATACTTCTAAACGCTTGTAGCGTCTATCAATAGCGTCCCTTAGTGCTATATCATCCGCGTATCTGCCTCCTCATGATTTACACATAGGTTTGTCGCATCAAAAGAACTCGACTATGGATCAACATCACCTGGAAATCCACCTCCTACAACTATAGTTGATCCTGATGTTAGATTTTCTGATTGTTTTAGCAATTCGTTTGAGAGAAATTCAGCCAAGTCTGCTTTATTGACATCGAGTGTGATATACAGTTCTTATATTTGCGGATGAGGAACGTTTGGAATTGTTATGAGCTTCCTAATAGGTCGACGCTTTCCTTTCCTCTTTACTCTAGTTGCTTCTTTGATAGATTTACTTCTAAAGTATCCATTAGAAGTCGCATCAACTCGGGTAGTGTTTGCGCGAAAATGCCTTAAAACAGATGTTATAAAACAGTTGGCAATTGCCCAAATGATTGACAGTCCTTAGGCTTACCAAAACTCTGTATTAGCACGTGTCCATCAATTATTACACATGTTGCATCAGTCGTTGTCGGAACAACTTGAGGCGTCACTATATCATTGTCCTTTGTTAGCACTTGGAGTAGTTTGTTTTCTGGGTTTCATGCATTTTCCCACTAACCTTTGCAAATGATAATGGCACATCAAAAAGTTCATGTTCTAGTACAGATGCTGTTTCTACGGCTCTCCCTGAATTAGCTGCGTTGAAAAGTATTTACAATAGCTTTCTGTCAGCCTTTAAAATCTTTTTCACTGTCTGCTTTTCACTGACTGTCCCCTTATAGAGATATGCAAATGTTTTGGAATGTACATTTTGAGTAGGAGCATACAATTCAATATTCTGCTCTTTCAGCCTTTTTTTCTAAAAATTCATTGAGTAATGTTTTACCTCGACTTTCACAGGTTAATAAATCATCTCTGATATCATTAGTTGCAACGTCCTTAGATTCTATTGAGAACAGTCTGTTCTCCTTTTTCATGCACTCCGAATATATCATATGAACCAAAGAGTTGCATCATTTTCTTCATGCACTCTTCCTCTGAAGAAACTCTCGAACGAGTTCCATCTGCTCTATTCTTGAATATTCCATTATCTTCGTCACTATCATGTTGATTGAACAATTTCATGGTACTATTGTAAACCTCAGATTTTACTGACCACGTAATACAAAAACTATCTATTGCCTGGTCCTGTCTTGTTATTCCAATTATACCCCCTGTCGTTTAACACACTCTGTTTATCCACTCAGTAGCTTGGTCGACGGGTATGCCGTTGAATGCTTTTTACTTCAGCCTGACTACAAAGTGACCTTCAATAAACTATTTGAATACTTCAGGTGCTGCATATTCTAATGCTTTTATGTCTGCTTGATATAAAGGACCCCAACGGGCATAGTTTGTGTGGTCGTACACCATTAGCCACGGTAGCATTTCGGAAAAGGCTTCAATATGCAATAGCCAATAGACTATTCTTTGGGCTTTAATGAACTTCATAAGTATGTCAACAAAATGTAGGTAGGAATTCCAGAAAGAAAAGTTCTTTACTTCACTTTTCTCTTTGTCGAATTTATCTTGTAATTCACCTATCTTTTTCTCATTGGCTTCTTCAAGAAGATTATCATTTGCTTTACGAATATCATCTTGGTTCAAGCGACTTTTCATTTCAAAAGCAACCTCTAACTCTCTAACTTCATGTTCAAGCTCTGGGATTTCTTCTTCCTTAGATTCTAACAACAGACTTAAATATCTTAACTTAAACCTCCAAATCGCCTGATATGCAAGCATAAGACCCCTAACCGCTCGATAATATGCCTTTCCATCCATAACCTTAGTAACAGCATTTGGTCAAAATACACCTGCTTCAAGAAATACGTCCTCCAATTTTGAACATTCCATATATTGACCGATCGCGCGAAGGAAATTGAAGCATACATGAAGTCCTTCCATCATGAAAATAATATTCTTGTAACGTTTTTTATTTGTCCATAATATTTCTTTGCCTTTGCTGTATAATGGCTGGTCAGCAGTTATAACAGTGTATTTCTGTCCAACATGCCTACTTATTTCTTATACACAAATGAGTTTCAGTTTTTTTTAAGCGTACGTTGTACTTCATTATATATATATATATATATATATATATATATATATATATATATATATATATATATAAACTTTTTGAACATAATATGTTATTCTGTTGATGTTCAATTTCAATGCCACTTGTCATGTTTATTTTGGCATAAAAGTGCACTGAATGATCCTTTGACCTATATAAGTGAACACGAGAATAGTTAAAATAGATCCAAGCAGGCTCATTTTAAAACCATATCACTGTCTTAAACGTTTCAATTTTGGTTATCAATCAAAATGAGATGTATTTCATCTCCTAAACAACTGAAACTGTACCCATTGACCTTTGACCTAATTAAAAGGATGTCAAGCACAAGAGAAGGTGACATCCCTAGATTTGTAGATTTTCAGCAGAGGGTATGTAGATACCAAAAAACATAAAAAGGAGCCATGTCTACAAAATGCCAACCAACCTTTTTTCCAGGCACATTTCTCAGATTTTTAGGTTAACTATGAACAGCATCATTTGTTTTTACAAGTTTGATTTTTTAAATGTGCATTATCGTTTAAGGAATTGTAATAAAAAAAGTAATGTTATGAACAAAGAAGAGTGAAACCAATGAGAAATATTTATCAGGTTTGTGTTGTTTGCGATAGAAAATGAAGGCATTTATTTGTGAAAACAAACAAAAATCAAAAGGGCTTGTTCGGGATTTTGGATCGTCAATTTATTATAGTACAACACTCGAGAGATGCGCCGGTTTCAACTTTTTTATTCATCATGGCAAAACATTGCCATATTTTTATTCATGTCGTTACATGGTGATTCTCTACAAATAGGGATATGAAAATAATAAATACCAGGTTCGAATCGTTATCAAATTACAATTGCTAATACAAACACATAGATAATATGTTAAAAAATGTTTACTCTTTCGAATCTTGTAGATCTAATATCCTATAGTAGATAAAACTAAACTATCGTATGTAATTAATTATTACAAAAAAAAGAAATATGCGTGTATAATAAAAAATACATAAAAACTCTTAGCGAACTTTGGTGTCTTATAATGTATTTAGCTTCAAATCCTGAATAATTATGTGTTTGTCTTATCAATCGGCCGCTGCCGTCAACTTTTGTTTTTCCTACTGCCGAAGTTTATTATGTGTGACGTCGACGTAAAAAAGGCGGCGACATTAACGCGGCGCCATACTTTTTAGCGCCAAAATTAAGAGCGCGCTTAATATCAAGTAAACATTTTAAACATTTAACATTTAAAAACTAAGAATTTACAATATATTTAATTCTTACAGTGCCCTCCATGAAATCTCTTAATTTCATCTCATAAAAAGTAGTCAAAATTTTAAAAAGCCATACAAAAATACACTTATCAAAAGGTCTGGTAAAATAAAATGATCAATAGAAAAACGTTAATGTTAAAATTCTAAATATCATAAAACCAAATCTAAGAAAAGTATTGTTCATATAAACATCTTAATCAGTGCCATCTAAGTAACATAACTTTGTTATAGGTCTTAAAAGATTTGTGCTTCTAGTTTGACCTTTACATTTTCGTACAAGCCCATCCCTGCCCTTGAATACTTCGGGCACTCTGCCTAGTGGCCACTGCCTCCTTACGTTGTCTTCTGCGACCAGTACTATGTCATCGGCTTGTAATTTTCTGGTTTTCCTTTGCCACCTTTGGCGAATTTGAAGAGTTGGCAAGTATTCTGTCACCCATCGTTTTCAGAATACGTCGCTGAGGTATTGTATTTGTTTCCAACATCCTCTGCTTTATATATCGTCTGCTTGGAAAACTCCTCTTGGAATACTGAGATTCCTCTTCATTAACAGTAGCATGCTTGGTTTCAATGCTGAGATGTCTTTTGGATCGTTGCTGACGGTGGTGATAGGTCTGTCATTTATATTCCTTTCGGTCTCGGCAATCAGTGTTAATAATTTCTCGTCTGTTAAGAGCTGTTCTTTGGCAAGAGATTTCAGTATGACGCGCGTGAACCTGATCATGTGCTTCCATGCTCAACCAATGTTGCTTCCATTTGGTGGGTTGAACTTCCGTTGTACTGCAACAAATATCCACCGATCTTTGACTGGTTCCACTCTTCTATTGATTTCCTCAGTTTGTTGTCGCCGCTGACTAGATCGGTACCGTTATCACTGAACAATTGTTTCAAGATATCCGCGTCTGCTTGTAAAACGTTGGTAAGCCGCTAGAAACGAATCAGTGGTCAATCTGTGAGCTATTACTATATGGGCCGATCTCGTCGTCAAACATGAAAACAGGCAACCATATCTTTTATTTCTGGATCTACGTTGTTTTACCATCAATGGTCCAAAGTAGTCCATGCCTACGAATGTATACGGAGGTTTGTCAGGTGTCGTCTGCTCTTGGGTAAGTGGTTCCATCTGCTGGGTCATTAACGGACCGTGCTGTCTATTGCAAACAATAAATTTTCCAGTCGTCTTATTGACAGCGCTAGGAAAACATAGTATCCAGTAATTCGCTCGTAATTCAGCAACTACATGCTGTCTTCCAGCAGTTACGGCGAATAATTAGCTCTATCACGTGATCATCACGGGGAAGGATAATTTTGACTCATTATCTATGGGGAGTTTTTTACCAGACACCCGAATGAGTCCGTTTACCAGAATTGGATTTAGCCCAGCTAATCTGCTATTTTACATCACTGGATTACCTGTTCTAAGGCCGTCAATTTCCTGCATAAAATGGGCCCTATGTACAAGTCGTAATATTGCACTAGTAGCGTTCTGTGTTTCGACTGGGACGAGATTTCCACGTTTTAACTCTACTGAATCTAAGGATTTGTGTCGTCTGCAGAATACTGTGAACCTCTGTAGCCAGGCAAACGCTCTGAGTAACTTGTTTCAGTCAGAAAAGTGGTTAATTAAGTCGTCGATATTTTTTGCGATGTACGATGCGGTGGTGCTGATTACAACTTCGTGCTTGACTTCCGAGTCTTCTTCCGCTACTTCCGGTTCATTTGGTAAACAAGGTCAAATCGATGCATCGTGCAGCATGTACTGCGGGGTTGGATCTTGAGTCAACATAACGCCATTGTTTTGGTTTAGTCATTTCGTAAATACGGCTAAGTCTGTTTCCAACAAATGTCTGAAAACGGCTTGTTGTATTGTTGATATATCCCAGTAGGATCATGGAATCAGTCAAGAAAACTGCCTGGTCAATCTTAGTCAAGTTCATCTTTGATCATGGCATACAGTCTACACGACACTACGGCTCCAAACAACGCAAGTCTGGGTATAGATGACTGCTTGATCGGGCAAGTCGTGATTTTCTTTATTTGATCGAAGTGTTTCGGTTGGTAAAATCAGTTTATTCGAATATTATCCAAACAAAGTAAGCTTTCTATCTAGCATTGCCAATCATCTTGCTCTTTATGTAGTACTGTATCATCCCAGCCTATTGTCTTTCTGCAGAGCTGTTGTATGATAATTTTTGCTTGCAATGTCACTGGGGTTACAAATCCGAGCGGGTCGAAAATAGCACTAACTATGGATAGGATGCCGCGTCTTGTCAGTGGCTTATCAGCTATTTTTATTTTGAATGTTATTACATGGTCATTGACGTTCCAATTAACTCCTAATGCTCGATCACACGTAGGCGCGTCTTTCGAGTCGAGAGTAATAACCGTAGCTGAACGTTCAGATTCCTGAATTGTATTGAGTACTGCTCAGCTGTTGCTGAAACACTTCGTTAATCTCAAACCTCCAATTGTTATCAATGCTTGCATATACGATGCTAACTTCGACGCTTTTTCTTCTGAATCCACTGATATCAGGCAGTCATCTGCGTAAAAGTTCCTATTAACGGTATTTACAACTTCGCCTGGGAAAGTTCCCTCGTTATCACTGGTTGTTCTTTTCAATGCGTACGCCGCGCAGCTAGCAGATGAAGTGGCGCGCAACAAGTGCACCTGCATACAATAAGTTTCCGGCCTTATGGCGATGTCACCACCAGGCCATCATAGAAAGCAAAGTGCGTCACATTCTTCCTCACTCACGCGGACTTGACGGAATATGGCTTCTATATCTGCAGCTATGACTATCTTTTCCTGACGAAATCTGGTAAGTACACCAACAAGACTGTTTATCATGTCAGGGTTCTGCAGAGTTGACTATTCAACGAGATGTCCTTGTATTTCGCGGCAAAGTCAAATACCACACGTACTTTTCCCGGTTTATTTACGTTGGTCACGAGGTGGTGCGGTAAATACCATATCCGCTTGCAGTCTGTCTCTTTATCTTCTACTTCTTTCGCGTATGCCGTGTCGGTGTAATCTGTTACTGTTTTTGGTGTACCTTTCATGCAATGTTTTGTCGTGTGAAAGTTTTTTTCTTCAGTTGGTTAAGACGTGCGTGCGCCAACGCCAAAACTATTCGGAAGTATAATGTCGTCTGCTCGCCAAGGTATTCCCATCTTATAGTGACCATCCACGTACGACAGGATTGGATCGATACATAAAATACACATTTTCGACGAAATAACAAATACATTGCAATCAGACCATGACATTATTGTTTTCTGTATAGATGCTTTATCAAATACTATTTTTGATATCTCCTTTCAGCTGAACGATAAAACTGTACACGTGAGCGGTAACCAGCGCAAAATTGAATGTGTGAAGAAATCAATGTGGTTAAACGAAGAATGTAAACTCAACAAAAACTAGTTTTATGAATGTACAATAATTTATAAACAATATCCGTGTGATGCTAACAATATTAGATGTTTAAATTCCAGAAAAAATATTGCCGCGTTAAAAGGGAGACTGAACGTACATATTTCAATGAAGAAAAGCACACATTAGCTAAGCTAGCAAAAATATTTAAACAGATTTGTGGCGATATATTAATAAAAACATAAAGAAACATGTTCCAAACAGTAATGATATCAACATTGATCAATTTAAAAACCATTTTAAACAATTATCGATTCCTGCACATAGCAGTACATTTAATACTAATGACCCTATGACATGAATGTGTTGCTTTCAATTGAAACGCTCGATTGTGCATTTACTTACGAAGTAAGAAAAACATATCTAGCATGAAGCGTAATAAATGTTATGACTTGTTTAACAATATAGCCGATTTCTTTATTGATTCTAATAATTTTATCTCACCATACCTTACTAAAAAAATTAATTACATTTTCGAGTGCCGTAAATAGAATTATAGTTTTATATTGATATTCAATAACTTGAATTTCAACAAACTTATATTGTATAAACACAATTTCAGGAACGATCTGAAAAGATTTCGACATGTTAATCAGAAATAGGGTATACGATTGCGTGTCACTTATACGCTTCATGTAAGAACATGATATTGATTTAATTTGTTTATTTAACCCGTTAAAATTTAGAGGGCAATAATTTATGTAGGTTGTGTTGTTCTTATCATAATTCTATTGAATTTTTACTAGACTGCACAAAACGGAAATTTGCATTGACAGCTGCATTATTGTAATTCATGTTAATTGATATTTATCGCCATAAAAAAAACGTTTGTTAAGCCATTTTACTGAAATGGCATCACTATAAACTTAGCTAAATAAAAAACATTTCATCATACATTTCAGGACATTCAGATGTTCGCGCGTTATGTTCCTGGACATCTTGCTCACTGTAAACATGTAAACATAAAGGCAATTCTTACGCGACACTTTCATTTGTCATAATGTCTCGATACTTTATCGTCGGATTTCGTTAACATAAGGAATATTATAACACATATATCACAGTTGAATATATCCTAAAACTAATTTTAATTGGTCTAAAATTCGATACGTTATCAATTAAATTATATATCACTAAAAATAAAGTCACACAATCACAAAATCTTAAAAAAGTATCAATGAAAATCGTTTCATATGAAATTTTTCACATTCAGATATGATATAAAGATATTTTAATTTTCTTTTAATTAAAGTTTTAATTCATCCACACACTTAGTTTTCTTACCTGGTCGTTTTTGTATATTATCCAATTTCTCAATAGAAAAGGGTTTTGGATTCAACAATTGTTTGAATGAAGGTTTTTGTATGGAGGAAAATTTGAATTATTCTTATCTTATCTACATGCCACTTACGTTGCCTGATAATGGTTACCAATTGTATTTACTGTGTGGGTAATGTAATGTTTGTATCAGACCTGGTAATTCATCAGCGATCTGTTTGTTTACGATAACAATGTTAACTTTAAACTATGATAAATTACTTGAAGGTATACGTCTTTTTACGAGTCACACTTAAGACCGAAATGTTTAAATATGTACTTCCTTGATTGCTACGAAAATGATAGAGAACATCTTATGTAAAATACAATCAATATTGAAAATAATTTTTATCACATGCCATACCCTGTTTCCCATGTAATATAACAATTACGACTATTTTAATCTTACACATAAGTAATATACTTTCTAAGCGTTTTCATTGGCTTATTTTCGTTCCATTGACCAATCACATTTTGTTATTTTGCTACCATGACGTTGCAGCGTCAAATTTCGTCACGAAATGTAAACATTAGGTATGCATCATTAGATTTGCGTAAATATTTATTTAATTTGCTCATTTAAAAGAATGTGATAAAAAGATCTGACAGTCGTTGTCATTTCGTACCATATTTTATTAAACTCGTCCAGGAAATCCGTTAGTAAGCCCGCGAAAGGCTCGCTTACTAACGCAATTCCTAAATTTGTTTAATAAAATATGGTATTATATGACAACTCTGGCCAGATCCTATATATGTATGTATAGCTATCATAAATTGGCATTGCGATAAATACTAATCTATAACCTATCACCATAATGCAATGAACTTACAAATAATACACACAAATACCATACATATGCACGTGTTATATTGATGTTGGATTGTAATCAGTAGTTTTGTACGTCCGTTTTTTTTGATGTCAGTCAGTAAGCGCGTCTATTTTATAGAACAGCTTTGCACATACAATTACCAAAGAATATTGTTTGAGATATTATCCAGTTGATTTATTTGAAAGTTTATGAAAAAACTACATGTCAGATTTCGTACTGCCTAAAACGCAAAAACTAAGGACTGTGTCCAGACACACAAATTGTCACAACACCGTAAGTACGTGAACATACCGAGCGGTAACACCTCCGGGTGTACGGGAACATGGTGACTTCCGGGTGTGCGTTAACATACCAAGCAGTGAAACCTCCGGATGTACGGGAACATACCAAGCGGTGACACCCCCGAGTGGACGGGACATGCCTATATATGACCTATCCGGGTGTACGGGAACGTATCAAGTTGTGAAACCTCCGGGTTTACGGGAACATTCCCAGGTGTGACACCTCCGTGTGAACGAGAACATACAAAGTGGTGACACCCCTGAGTGTCAGAAAACATATAAAGCGATGACAACTTCGGTGTATTGAAACATGCCAAGCAGTGAAATATCCGGTTTGTTTGGGATCATACCCAGCAATTCAGGATGCGCGGATAAATAGTATGATACTGCCATATTTATGTGTATGGAGATAAACTGGCGAAATGCGGTTATTGTTTACGGGACGTCAGTGAGCGTGAGGGTAAAGCAGCTAGATGTAATGTTTGGGCGAGAAGCGCACCTAATGCACTAGACGTCGTGGATTACCAAGAGACCAGGGAATATCGGGGCCGTCGGAGAGGTGGGCGTCGGAACCAGTCGGACGGAGACCGGTATTCAAGCAGAGAATATCACAAAGGATAACAAATTGTTCAAATTGACGTATTTGGAATATTAACCTTAGTGCAATACCAAAGAGTACATTTCTCTAAAAAAGAGATAAATCTTTCACGGTTCCTTGAAACATTTTCATTGAAGGCACTTTCATAAAAACTGAAGACACGACGTTCTGGAATGTGAGTGTTGGCAAGACACTTGGTAGCATTTTTTTTGAGATTGATGATGCCAGGCGCTGCTCGTGTGGTTTTTCCCGTTATGGAACGTCCGACAAGGGGTATTGACTCGTAACCTTCCAGATACACTAAATGATGCACCATTAACGTGCCTTATTCACAAGTTTTTCTACCCCCCCATACATCTTAGGATTATTCCTGAGGAAGCCCGTGAATGCTAGACAAGCACAATATACAAGTGAATTGTGTGGATTAAGTGACAGACAGCTATTGTCACTATATAGATAATTATGTAATGTTGTATATTGTGAACATTGTTTTGTAACTTATTAGAAATGCTGTGTTCATGTCGGAAACGAACGGACGAAGGACCTGAATTAGCTACCTAACAGCGTTTTTATAAATTGCAAATATTGTCTTAAACTTGCACACACTATCCGAAAGGTAAATGTTATTGTAATTTGTGCGACCAAATGTTAAAACTCACGCACTTAATTCACACTTAAATGTACACTATCGACCTCTTTTAATTGTATTGACTTGCGCAAAGTGTGCGTATCAGTGAATCGGGCTCTTCTTTTTCTAAAACATATTTAAAACTTCAAAAAAGCCATGTAATGCAATTAAGTCATTGGAATTTTAAATTAGGCTACATTTTCTATCCGATGCTGTTAAATATGTACATCAATAATTTGGCACTTCAGTCTAAAACCTTTGGAAAATGCATCACCGTTGGGACAAATGGTCCTGTTGTACTGTTTGCTGATAATATATTTTTATTATCGGATGCACCAGAGAATCGAAATTGTCCTTAACATGAGTTTAACTCAGGGTGTCACACGTTTGGTGTGAGTATTTATATAAGTGAATCGAATATCGTTTATATTATCCTTCTTCGCAATGATGTGAATTTGTTTTTCAATGTGGAAATGCCAATATTGATTAGGCAAAACGTTCTTGGTTTGTGGCCTTGTGTAACATGTACATATGTATTGCAAACTATACAAATCGAGCTCTAGGACGTCTTGTTATTAGTACAAATCGATGGATTTCCATTTCAATTATTTAGAAACTTCAAGCAATAATCAATCATATTCGCACAATTGCTGTTAAAAAGTGTGATTATATATTGGAAAATATTGGTAAATATGAACATACAGTAGCCTTTATGGGGACGTTGGTCAGAAACCTATTATTCCTGTATTGAAAAATTCACGTGATAATATACTTGTTCATACTTATGACTATTTACTTCTATAGGACCATGGGATCATGAAGGTCATGCGAAAAGTGATTACATACAAAAACCATTTGATTTTACAGTATTCAAACCCGCTTCAATCACAACTTTAGCGTCTTTCATTTTTACACTAACTTTTTCAAACATAGTTATGCGATACGTCCGTTACCATTGAATATTACAAACAAATTGGAAACTGTTGTGATTGTTGTCTTGTATACTTTATACCAGAAATCTGTGAAGTGCCACCTGGACATACATATATTGCAAAGAAATGACTGGTATTGCAGTCAGTTGTCTCTCTCAAACTTAAGCACATTCGCGCACATGCACGCACACATACAGGCATTTTGAAACTACCAATAACACGTTAATATGAAAATAAAGAATTGATGAATATGATCTCATTTGTAGCTTTAAACCACCGAGAAGACTTCGATAAATAAAACTTATTTTTTATAATTCCGATTGAAGTTTACCGATGTGCTTTCCAACATTACACAAAGATTGTTGCATCGGGCGTTGAGGTCAAACTATATGTTAAGCAACAATTAAAAAGTTTAATAGTTTTAACAAGTAAATCGTTAATTTCATATTGGCCTTTTTGTGACATACAAATCAGCAAGCAATCATATAGCGGATCGAAGCCAAAGCTCCAGTTTGATAAGTATGATCAACACTACGAAGTCCTATATTTAAGGCAATTTAATAGCCACACATTTAATCACGTGTATAAAAAATGGGTAAAATCAATGAATGGAAATGGGAAAATTGCCAAACGAATTATCAATGCAAAGCATGACAAGGGGGATTTAATAAGATTTTAACTAGTTCGAAGTACTTGACGCGAAATACGCCCAATGACGATACAGTTTAAAAACGTAATGAATTAACTTTACTTTTTCACCGAGTTAAAACGACAAACTTTGTAAAGATGAAATACATACGAAACAATTATCGCATATATTTTATAAAATATTATAAAATGAAGAATACACAAATTGTATTTAATATTTAAGTAAGTATGAACCAAATATATACGATAACGAATAGAATATTCATACGTATAGCATATTTTACACTGCAAGCACTTATGATTTAAGTGGCTGAATCAATTAGTTCCTCCATCGAAAGTCCTTAAATGTTAGTATCAACAAATAACTATGGTCACAGTTAAGCATCTGTCTGTAGTTGAATATCACTTAACATAACCATCTTAGTTTTCTAATTCATAATAAGGAAAATAATTAAAATGGAAAAATCTGTTCCAAACAGCATCTTTAAAAAATAAAATTCGGGGGTTAAGAGAAAATCTTGCATATACACGGATATTATTTATGTCAATTGTTCATCAACGTAAAACGAATTCTTTTGGAATGCAATGCTCAATTCCACAGACGGATGTTGAGTGAGGGCGAAAGCGGCCTGCTCCAAAAAACTGAGCTGCATTTGAGGCGTGGCCAAGTTTTCGAACATAATAATAAGTAGTGAACCACTATATGATAATAAATGATACAAAATATGCAACCGCTCGCCTGTGCGATTTCAAAGAAGATTTGTAATGCAATTTCTAATGTTAGTTACACACAAATTATTACCGAAAAAAGTTGTTTTAAGTTTTAATTGAATACATCTATATCAGCTCTCTTTACTTACACATACAGCGGATCGAAACGACTTGAACAACTTTGGAAACGTGTCATGTTTTTCTCTTTACATCAAATTTAAATTCAAAATGCATTAAATTTACGCTGTAGTTTTGATTTCCGTTAACGTTACACAGAACAAATTATATGTTATAGTACCGTGCCGGTTAGATAGTTATAAAATCCTTAAAATATAGAACACTATATCAAAGACGAAGATAGTCTTACCATGCTCTCATTAATCCGTACTAGACATTACTGTCCCTAATGGTCGCAAGTCATCCGAAGCAATTATCCACCCTGATTTGAGCAAGTTTCTTTCAGCAAAAATTACAACTATGAAACATCCGACGATTTATTTGACTTCATTTTAACACTTCAGTTCTTAAATAAAACAATATTTCGTTTGAACGCCTGAGTAACTACAGTAAACAATCACTGGCGGAAGTAAATAAGCTTCCAAGCATTACGTTTCGCACTATTTGTCACTTTCCGTTTAAACATACCTTCATGTTACTAGCGGTTATCGTTAATCAATAACCGATCGTTATTGGAGTGTGTTAATAAGACAATAATAATTACGATATGTTGCTTAAGTTTAAACGACTTTTAAGTCAGTGCTCAAAGCGGAGGAACTGTGTAAATTCGATTGAAAATTATTGTATACATGAAATGTTGGACAATGCTTGTACTACTCAAGATTGTGATGCTATGCTCAGCGTTCAATTATGCGCCGATTTTTTCTATACCACCTTCTAAATCAACGTTGATATTTTGTATACAAAAGAGAACATTTCTACCGAAATGGTTTACTTCGATAGTTAGGCATTTTAAGGAGATAAAATGTGTTCACATTGTTAAAGAAACGCTGAGGATATGACCTGTGAAAAGACGACTAATACGAAGATGGTCATAGTGGTTCATTTCATTGAAATCTATTTTTGAGTTTTGCATGCATTTATACAATGCCGTGAGATAAATGTTTAGTTATAAACAACATCTGTGCTATCATTCCATTAACCTCGTGAATAGGAGTGTGTATCCATTTTCCAATCCCAGTATCAATTTTACTGTTCACTCAAGTGAACTGAAAAAAGAACAAAGAACAAAGATCAATCATTTTCAAAACGCCTTCAGTATATTATTTTAGTTAAATAGTTTTTTGTAAATCGTGGTTTTCCAGTCCACACATTCTAAAAAAATAATTCATTGATCTCTAACAACAGACTAAGTGGAGGATTAGGAGAGGAAAAACACGATTTAGAACCGATATTGCTGATGTTGTAATCTTATCCATAATGTGTATATGATATATAGAATAGCAAATATATATGATTATTTAATCAAATATCATAATAATATGTTACGTTGATATGGATTGAAATAGTTAAATTCATTTAATAAGTTTACCCTATTTAATTGATGATAGCAAGTTTAGGTAAATTATAATTAAATATGATGATGATTGTTTTATTGCTAAATATCAATTTATTAAATATATAAAGCACATATTTGACATAAGATTGAGACAAAATATGTGAGTGTTTAAAGTTATTTCATTTTTGGCGAATTGTTTTAATTTTTTGGCGCCATTTATATAACGTTATTTATGATGTACAACGTCATTTGACGTTTAAAAACATTTTCTTTATTAAGTAAATTGCGCAGTAAAAAGACGTAAAAATGTAGTTAACATATAATTTTCTTTGTTTTGATAAAGGCATTATGCCGGAACGTCAACTAAAGGAGTATAATTAGTGATATTGTAATGATTTGGATTCTCTCTATAGGAGGTAAAATTCTTCCGGAACATCTATGATTATATGTGATCCTCGCTCTTTGAAAACTAGGCCGCACGCATGTGTGTAAAGTGCCGTCGCAGATTAACCTGTGCAGTCCGCATAGGCAAATCAAGTGAGACGCCTTCTGCTGAAACTGGATTTAGCTGAGAAGAACGAAAAATACCATGAAGTCGGAAAGGGCCAGTCCTGATTAGGCTGAGCTGTCCGCACAGGCGCAGATGCATACAGTCACGATTCCCAGGGCGCAACGTTTTGCAAAAGCCTTGCTTACGGGTATCACAATAACAATAATGTCACAAACAAGATGCAAATTAGTTTCGGCAAGCTACTTAGAAATATGATTAAACGAAGTTAAATGTTTGTATTGCTGATTTCCATTGTTATGATTATTTAAGCAACGGTCTGAGAAAACGGATTTAAATCATCTGCGTAAAATGTCGTCTCAGATTGGCCAATTGAGTCCGCACAGGCTAATCAAGGACGAAACTATTCGCTGCTCTAGAATTCTGTGTTTAAATGAAGTCTCTTCTTCACAAAAATCCAGTCTTGGCGGAAAGTCTCTTCCTTAATAAGCCAGTGCGGACTGAACATGTCAATCTGAGACGACAATTTAAGCAAACACATTAAGCCCAGTTTTCACAGAGCCCGGCTTATTTGATCGATTGCCCGATATGTTCAGACATCGTCATTCTTGCATCAACCAGTCCTGCTGGGTCGCTCGGGTGAAAAGGCATCACATTGGCGCAATAGAATGTCCTTGAACAAAACATTACAGGGCATTTGTATTGCCTCTTAAAGTGTATGTCCGGAATTTTTTAAGTTATCATATTCTTAGACTTCGGTGAAAATTATACTACGGTATTTTGATAATCGTAAATTTTATTTTGGGTATGAGCTGGGCTAATAAGATCGCAAAGGCTGATAAATGATGACACTTTCGGCGTTTATGGAAGTTTTCATTTAAAAGCAGTCTCTTCATTACGAAAATCCAGTTTAGGCGGAAATAAGCATCCAGGATATATCTGTGCACACTGCTCAGGCTAAAATCGGACGATACTTAACGCATATGCATTTAGCCCGGTTTTTCACATGAGACCGAATAATATATATTTACTTTCATGTCAAGCGCAATATACTGAACTATAAGTCAATTGAATAGCTATCTCTGTAAGTTTAATATTTAAAAAGCGATGTGTTTATGATACACTATGTCCCCATATATTTGACCTTTGATCTTTAAGGATGACCTTCACCTTGACCTTTCACCACTCAAAATGTGCAGCTCCATAAGATACACATGCATATCAAATATCAAATTGCTATCTTCAATATTGCAAAAGTTATTGCAAATGTTAAAGTTGGCGCAAATAAACAAACACACAAACAAAGCAACAAACCGACAAACCAACAGCATCCGATTGTATAAACGATGGTTAAAGTTACCGCTAGGTAAGTTTGCGGTTATTCAGGTTTAGTAACCTTCAAGGTAACTCGATTGTATAAACAATATCTACTACAAAGTAACCTTACCGCGCAAAGTTGAATTCAACCATCGGTAAATTTAACTAAAATATTCCCACAATGCATTTTCTAATGACGTAATTTTCGCGCGAAGTGTCACGCTTCGATTTCGTTAACACACAAAACAAACAGCGACATGTATTGTTTTATCAAATTCATTTACAAATGAATTCACAATAAAATAAAGTGTTCAATTTCACTATGAGTTTATTAAATTGTTTAAAGTATTTACGAACATATGACCAGGGAAAAAATATGATGATGTCGGGATTTGCATCATTTATTGGAATCCCAGGTTCTTTCAACGGCGAGAGAGTGTTTGCAAAGACGCCTGCTTTCTTGTTGTTTTAATTGATGTAACATATACATGGTCGTCGTTGCATGCTAGCCTATTTTCTCATTTAGCTTTAGCCCGTTTTAATGACTGCGTTATAAAATAAAATCTTTCGCCAAATAACGATTTTTACATATTCAAAGCACGACGCTGAGTATATAATTAACTTATAATTACATCAGAAAATCACTCTGCCTATAGTCAAATCTTGCATATTGCAATTGAGAAAAGTGCGAGTGTTTTTGACGATTTATTACAAACGCGACTTATTTTACATGTACATGTACTGTATATCGACATATTTGCATTGTCAATTTATCACAATTTCCTCATTTCGTGCTATGTGCATTGTTTATAATCCGTGCATATACTTTTTACATTTTAGAATGCACAACAAGCCATACAAATATCGCACAATTCAGTAATACTCTGCAATATTTGCTTTCCGATTTTATTCACGTTAGGCATAGAGATGTGTCAAGTATAAGATGGTAAAAATAGCACCACACTGGAATTCGGAATGTCCCATTGTGTACACGGGTATTATCCACTCATTTATCTGTTGTGTACTGGAATGTTTTCCATTCTTTGTGTATTTACATATTAAATTATTTTCTTGTACAATTTGGGCATTTACCATAGACAAATAGGCCTAAACAGTGTGCAAGTTTAAACATATGTTTGTATGCAGAAATCTGCAAATGCAACCGAGTTTACCAACGACTATTATTTGATAAACTGTTCCGGATCATTTGTGTAGACTACATGACGTAGCGTGTGACGAAGAAGAAAGTTTATCGAATTCATAAATTCATTTGAATATAGTGAAAGGATGGCATAAGGGTCTTTATTTAACTATGCTAAAATAATTATTAAAGACCCTAGATGCAAAATCGTCAATTATTGAATAAAATGGATTATTTATGGATTTTAAATTATTACAGGTAAGATGCTAGACTAGTTCGAACGCGTTTTGGTTTTTGTTTGTACTTTTGTCGTTCCCTGTTCTCGGAGAAATGATTTAAACATGGGCGCCATTGATGCATCGGATCACACACGGCATACCCAAAACAGAATATAACAAACAAGTTCTGTGCGTCCTTAAGTCGTCGCCCGAAGTCGGAAATCGCATTACCCTGTAAATGAAGTTAAATAAAGTGTCAGTCGCTGCAATTGTCTGTTTACTCGTCGAAATTGTGAAGGTCGTCGATGGTTAGCTTTTATAATGTCGCGCGCCGCGGCCATTTTGTGTAAGTAACCTCTCGGTTACTTGTTCTTACCCACCTCGGGAAGCAGGGTATGTTTTAACTGGGTTTTAACCGATCGGTATAACTAACCAACTTTTATGCAAACGCTTACCGACCAGTAACCAACAAGTTACCGACTTTTAACCGCCGGTATGTCGTTAACCGCCGGTTTAACTGTTTATACAATCGGGTGCAGAACGGACAAAAACAATATGTCCCCCACTATAGTGGTGGGGGACATACAAAGGAGACAGCATATTTTTATTGTAATAATATTTATTTGCATGTTTTTCAACCGATAAATAAGACGTTAGTTCGTTCATTAAAGAATAGCTGAACGTTGATATTATGCAAAATAACGTTTAATTAGATACACCAAACACTGTTCAATATTGATATGTTACGCATAATGCATAGCTTATCAGCGCAAACCTTTACGACGTTTCAGTAACACCGCGTTATACAGGACTGTATGGAAGGGAATATCCGCCAGTCCATGCATGATGTTAAATGACATTCTCATCTTAACTACTGTCATATGCTTTCTGATACACGGTCTTTGCATTTTGCCTAGTTACATTTGCTTTGCAAACATTTCATCTCAATGTTGATAAGTTTATAATTAATTAATATATATCTTTACTTCGTGTGTGTTATTGACAACTGCAGTTGAACTTTTGGATTTTGTATTTATGCTTATTCTAACGGCGTTCTTTGTTAAGCTATGTGCATTTGGCTATGTTGCTACTAAATTTAACAAGCTGTAAATATCTTTAAGGATCTATATTACTTCTTAAGTCGATTGCTAGTGCGTCTTTAATTAAGAATTAGTCTTCGGTTTTGCATACACCGCCATTATAAATAATTCACAATCTGAAAGGGGAACCAGTATTAAAAAACCTAATTCCAGCGAAAATTTTAGCGTAAATTACTATTGCCGGGAGATCACTCTTAACATCAAAATCAAAATCTCCGGTATCAACCGTGATACATCGACTATTTCTGAAATCCTTCGTAAAAAGCGGTGATAGAGTAAACAACTTACCCGTAGACATAATGCCTATTGTTTTGCTTGGATTCCCACTATCGACACCTTTGTAAACGCTTTGAGAAAAATGATGCAACGCTTTGAGAAAAATGATACCCAGGTAAGTTCTACTTTTTGTGATTTATTTACGCTATAACTGGAACTTAAAAGCTTAACGTGTCTCTGTTGAAACTAGCTTAAGCAATTTCAGCGTTCAATTTATATAGTATTGACAGACCTGACAGACAGACAGACAGGCCAAAAACAATATACTATATATACAATATATCATTCGATCCTGGAGCATAAAAATGAGGTACTATGCCACATGTTTAAATTTGAACAAGTGAATTAATCAGTCAAGTATTGTTTCTTTTTCCCTTTAACATGAAAAAAGACTTTGAAGAGATGAGTAAATTAGATATGTTCTTGCCTAATTGTGAATGCCATCAAAAATCCTTTGTCTGCTGTGTTATTGCAGATCCGGCTGTGTCCAATGGTGCTTGCCAATGTTCTAAGCATGCGTTCAGGGCGATGCTGATCTTCTAAAATGTTAAACCAAGGCCCTGTATGGTGTCGTTTAGGGGGCTCCGTCCAGCAATAACTCCAATAGTGGGTTCTGGACACCCCTTATGACCAAGGTGAGCGCGTATCTTGTATGTGTGTTTGTTTTTAAAGTTTATGAGGTTTTGTCATGACAATGCGGCATTGAGTGAGGATCACCTAAGTAAGCATTCAATATATCACTGCAATATAAGAACATCCACATCCAGCTATTCTTGTGAAAACAATAATGTTAAAATGCATCTATAGACTAGCCCTTAATCATTTTACGAACGATTCCTCTACTTTAAGTACATCTGATTTTAAATTTTCTTGTAGTTTTTTGGTTTATTTTCCCTTTAAAAGTATATTCTACCACATTTCAAACAAGTTATAAACAATATTAACCAGCTTGTTATCTTTGAAAACTTTTAAAGTTTACATGAAATGCCAACTTTGTTGTTGTTTTGGAAAGATGATTGCATCTTGTTGTAAATAATGAATAAATCTGTTTTATTTGAACAATTATGAGATTTTCAATAAATTGCAAACCACTATTGCTGCTCATCATTGGATATGTTTTTTAATAGTGCATTTCTTTAAAATTTGAATCTGGCTCTGGGAAAATATGACTCAATGCATGTACTCAAAATGTTTTCTCAGATTAGCCTGTACCGTCAGCACAGGCCTATCAGGGACAACACTTTCCGCCAGAGACTTTTTTATCGAACAATTTCATTTAGGTAAAATTTCATCGCTGATTAACACTTGACACACATGCAATAAGACCCATTTTCCAAGACCGTGGCTCAATTATGTTGTTGCTGTGTGTCTTGTAATGACTGTGGATGAAGCAATCCATGATGAAATAGCGTGTCAACATAATCTAAATACTGAAAAACCGTTTTTACAATTTTATTGGGAAATATATGTATTACATGACATACTGGTTAAATACATATGAGGATGAAACACACATTACATAAATATCATCTGAAAACAAAATGATCACTCTGGTCCTGTTGCTAGTGTATCCCACACATACTGCTTATGACTAGATATATGCAACTTTAACATGATCATACAATTGTTTTTAAAACAATCGATACACTGGTGCAATATAAGTTAAAAACCTACATATACATGTGAGATTGCACTACTGTCTGGTTATATGTAAATGCCTGAATGAACAATAAATAAACTGATTTATATTTGTTAATTACATATACTTCATCATGGTTATATAATTTGTGTAAAATAAATGCATAAAATCACAAAAAATTAATACCCGTCATTGTGTTTGCCAAACTTTTGTTTGCACATGTTAACTTCTTTCGTGTAAAAGAAGTAATATAAATTGAAACGTTTTTGGTAGCCAATTATATTGTTGCTAGTGTTCACCTTTTACTTATAAAAGACATAGAATAAGTGTGGAAAAGCACATAACCTCATTAAATGCTAGAATTCAGGGTCCTGTCTTAACAAAGATCTTATGACACTTTTTGTTTATCACTGAATATTCAGCTTACAATAAATAGCCATTTACAATCTGTATGATCCTAAAATAAAGGGCATGTGAATATTGAAAGGAAATAAATACAATTGACCCTTGCTCTGGAAAAATGGGGTTTGATGCATGTTCCTAAAGTGTTGTCGCATATTAACTTGTACGGTCCGCACAGGCTAATCAGGGAAGACACTTTCTGGTTTTATGAGATTTTTCGTTCAAAGAAAGTATTTTGAAAAGGAAAATCTAGTCTAGGCCGAAAGTGTTGTCCCAGATAAGCATGTGTGGACCACATAGGCTAATCTTGGACGACACTTCATACACATGCATAAAGCAAAATTCCCTAGAACGCGGCTCAATTTGATTGAATACATGTACCAGGTCTTCTTAACCTAGGCTGTTCACTGCAAACAAACTATAACTAATGTCTAAATGTCCGCACAACAAAATAGAAAGGCAAGAAAAAACTACACCATTGAAATCTAGCAAAAACATATCTGCTTACTAATCTGCAAGATGTGTGAAAAAGATGCTTGTAAAATCATTGCAATATAAGTAAAATATATATAATAAGTATGTGAAATAAATCAATTTCTCTAATATTATGTTGAGGTTAAGCATGCCAAATTCTCAAATGGCAAACAACAAATTGCTGCATGATTGAATAAACAGTTCAATATGTTCCAACTAGCAGAATATTTCTTATTAAGATTAGCCTTATTTTTTTCTAAATCTTAATTAAATACCACTTAGATATTGGATACAGAGTAGCCAAAATTCTTAGCAATAAAACACATAACATACTCTATTATCATTATCAGAACATTTAGACTGGTCCCTGAAGGTTTTCTTAAGCTGCTTGTAGCTTCAGTAAATCTGATTCACCTTTGTGCTGGTGTTCCTTCAACAGGTGGTCATTAGTTGTAACCAGGAACCTGCATTTACAGTAGGAAAGTGAATGCAACACATTTGTCTTGTTAAGGTTCAAATAATTTAATATTTAGCTTGATTTATGCAAGAGCTAAAGCCTTATTAAGAAACGTTAAGTATATGCAATTGTATAACTGACAACTTATTATAGTAATTAAACTTGGATTTAAGGGCAAAAAAAACATTGTAATTCTATAACTGATACCAGTAGAGTTACCGGTATAACCTGTGCAGTTTGAACCTGACTCAACTAGATACACATGTTAATTTGTATACAGTACTTTTAAGTGCCGTCTTGTGGAATCTGATTTTCTGTATTGCACCAATGTCTTTGCCCAATTGAAAAAGGACGGGTACAATTAAGAATTATTTTGTTTTAATTAAAAAGTGCTTAAAATATCCTAAACTATGGAACTCATTCCATAAACCTTTTTAGAGTTCGCTGCTAAAAGCATTTTCCTAATCATTAATTATGTAGGGAGTTTCAAGAACAAATTGAAAGTACAGGAAAGTCTTGTAAACAATAATTAGGAAGTATTCAATTATAAACAACTACTTTAAGTTTGCACAGTAAAATAAGATGTATATGCATGAATATTATGAAACAATAAAAATATTTACATTAAAAAAGAAGTAGTGTGGTATAGACTGTAGTTCCAAAATATCTAGCACAGGCCTCTTTAGTGATGCCTACCTGATTACACCTAGGTGTAATAGTCCAGTGTTGACACTGCCATAGTTCTTGTATTTGCATGTCCATGCCTCCTGCTTTTAATGTCGGATGCAAAAATTGCCTTTGCAGTACTAGAGCTTCTGACAGAGGTTACTGGTGTAGGTGCTGGTATTGTGTTCTCCTGTCACATGTGTTGACATTCAACACATCTGCTGCCTGCCTTAAAAGAGCAGCTGGTCTTTGTTGTTGGCTCATATCTGCAAATGTATTCAGGTACATTATTTTTTATTTATAAAAAAGTCACCATTTTGTAGTATAATCATAGATTCGAGAGATAATAACTGTTACTTAGTCAGATATTACACTTGCTGATCTAAGTTTCTATACATTTTTCACAGAAATATGATCTAATCTGCTTTGATTATCTAAGTACCATCTTTATGGGAAATCTTCACCCCCCCCCCCCCATTATCCTACATGTACTAACATCTTGATGTGTTTGTTTGTATGGTGTTTTTGCCCGTGTATTTAACTTATATTAAGGCAAAGATTCACTTATGCTTCCTGGGTTTCATCAGTACTAGGCTAGGGCTCTGCAGTCTCGCCAGAGGAAACTCCCATGAACAAAATCAGCACCACACGTGAGGATCGAACCCAGGACCCCTGAGTGACAAACCATAAACATTCACTGGGTCACTGACCTACACATTATAGATGCAAATAAAAACAAGATCGATCTACCATTTAAGTCTATACAAGAAAAATCTTCATTAAATGTGTCTGTTTGAAGACACCTGTTAGGTAACTTCAACACATACTGTGATCATCTCAAACCCATTTTGGTCAACCAAAGTCATCTCGTACCCAATATACATACACAGTTGTAAGATGGTCAACATATATTGATAATAGTATAAAACAGTATCCGAAATATAAACATTTGAATTTTAATAAAATAGAGAAACTATTTAATTCCAGAATAATTATTTTTGTTCGTAAATGAGGTAACTGTGCATACTTATTTTCCCACATTGCTTTCCATTTTAATAAGCTCTTTGTTTGAATGATCATGCCGTATTGGGGATAAACTACTTAAAATCAATTTAAAAGAAGCATTTGAATAAGATACAATTTTACCAACCTATGTATCAACCGATTTGATTAGATAAATGACAGTGTTACGAAGATATGCGATGAAAACAGAATGAAATTAATAGTTATATTCAAACAAGCCAACAGTTAGACGTTTTGATCATCGTTACGTAACCCACTTTCGTTACAACAATACTATGGGGCGTTTGACGTGTTTACAAACTAAAACAAGATTACATCCATTAAATTCAAATAAACCTTAATCATAAACCAAATGACAACTCAACGTTCGAAATGGGGATTACACTCGTTTGCAAGTTACCTAATAAACAAGTACACTAAACAAGTAACCTTTACCTGAATAAGAACAGTGGAAAATACGTTCGAAACGACGCAGTAGAGTAATTCATCTGGTAGATATATAATACAAGATAAGTATTGATGCAAATCATCAAAGGGCGTCGGTAATTTCAGTGTAAAAGGCACTCAATGAAGTTACATGGAACGATTTTTTTCTACTATTAATATTAATATATTGGCCGATTATTTTAAACAAAATCGAAAAGATACTGGTATAACCTTTATCTATGATTTTTTGTAATAACCCCAAAATAAACATTATTTATGATGTTGTGTTATTACCCCCAAATAACCATTATCTATGTTTTGTGTTTTAACCCCCAAATAGTTCATAGTTCATTGTATTTACATTGATTTCCTTTTTTACTGGTATCCGTGTGCAGTTTTCATTAATAGAACAGAATTGTGTAGGTTTTAACAAATCTGCTTCATCTTGTAAGCGTTATTTCATATTTTTCTCAGCTTCAAGGGGAGATGATTCTGAACTTATTCTTACGTTGCTCATTTACGATAGGGGTTGAGTACTCATTGATATAAAAACATTGTAAAAGTTTGGGAGAAAAAATTGAATGAAAACTGTAAATTGTATAAAGAAGCTGCATTTCACAAAACTGTGAAACTCAGTAAAAGATCATAATAGAATTATTGCTCGAATATTCATCATTTTCAATAGGGTTTGAGTAATACTGATATAAAAACACTTAACAAGTTTGGAAAGATTCAGACGAAAGTTGTGAAATCTTTTAAACAAGTGGAAATTGTTTATTTTGTCAAATTTAATAGAACAAATATGGACTTATTGTTCCGATGTTTCTCATTTTAAATGAGGTAAAAATGCTCATTGATATGAAGACACTGTAATTTTGGAAAGAATCTGATGAAAAATGTTGACATAATCACCTAACCAAGCAGTTTTTTCATTTTTATTTTTAAATTCAAAGAGACATAATTCTGGACTTATGGTCCGATATTGCTCATATAGAGTGTGGGTTGGGTCGTTATTGATAATAAAAAAACCTGTGAAAGTTTAGGAACAATCAGATGAAAATTTTGGACTTCGAACAAGGATTTCAAAAATTTCTCAACTTCTAAGGAAGATAACTATGGACGTAATGGTCGGATAATGCTTAAAGGGCCCATACCACCTGGATAGTAATACGTGTCGTGCTTCGCGCTCTATATGTGGTTCTAAAATAACTCCGAAGAGTGCTTGACTCTAGGGAAACGGGTTTCTGGGACACAGCTCCTGCTTGATAAGCGGCTGCTTCCTTGATCGCAACTCATTGTTACAATCAATAATACGTGTCACTTTTCGCGCCCTATATGTGGAAGGGTTAGGCCTATGATAGACAACCATAAAAATACATGGATACTAGATGTGTTGTTTGCATTTATTTGTTTATATAAAAACACGTGTATTTTAAGTGATGTAAGAAATTTTAATTAACGTTGTCACCACGTTGCATCCATTAATTTTAATAAAAAATGTCGAATTGTAGCAAAATGGATTTTAAAATGTCTACATAAAATAAAGCTTTATTATATTTATTAACCTGACTGAATAATTTTGTCAGCCAAACTGTTCCGTTCGTGCCGGAACCCGGGATTGAACCGGGGGGGGGGGCTTTAGATGACTGTTGCGTAAACAACTTCAGTCTAACGCTCTCCCAACTGAGCTATTCCGGCTGACATTCACTTATGTACTGCTATTTGGTGAAGTTGTGTATAGCGATCGTTATTATATTTCTATTAATAAACTAATACATTGTACGTTTTCGTACCACTACCCCTTCCAATAAACTTGCTTGCGCGATAGGTCGTCAAATATCGTACTACATTGATTATCCACTAAATAAGAAAATTAGTTTTCTTCGCATAAACGCGGCGTTCACACAAGGAACTAACTGACTTCACTCTACGTTCATGATGTGTCTTCTTTGACTTAACTGCGACATTTGTATGTGTGACCTCCTGTGTTTCGGGGGTAAAAGGAGTATAACAAGCATGCCAGAATTCCCAGATCTAACAAGTTTAGCAATTTGTCAAACATTTGCATTCGATGATCCAAATTGTAGACTTCATATAACACATTGCAATATTGCATACATCATTTTGACATTGGTTATATAGAACGCAAGGTTGCGATAAGATATTTATTATTAATAATACATACCTTACTATATATAGTAACATATTTATACAGTTGTTCATGCCAGCATCACCTTTGCGGGGTCATTATAAATATTCGGCCCTAAGGCAGATTATTTATATTCGGCCCTCAGAATGTGTGCGCGTAACGTTCAACTGGAAAAAAATGGCGTCAGTATGCAGTCTTAGCCATAAAAAAGTAAAACATCTAGGTTATTGTTCTACTCACCGAAGTTGTGTAATAACCATATTTATTTTCGTAAAGTTTAATTTGCTTTCATGACGAGTTAAAATTTTGGACACATTTCTTCATCGTCATCCACCTTTTCCATTTTAAAGCACTGGATGTGAGCAGGCAATTCTTTGTGGATATACATTCTTTGATCGACTGACAAAGGAACGACTTATTCATAAAAGAAATTACCCTTTTAATTCAACATTCGAACAGTTAAAGAACATTTCACTTACACTTTTCTTTAATTTAATCCATAAATTATTCAACAAAACATCGCTTTATTCGACATTTTAACGAAATCGAAAATGCAGTCTCACCACTTTCAGACACCAGTTTCATTAGAGATTTATATCCCAACACTGTTATTCACATTCATAATATTATAACAATCCATCGTAAACACACACACTTATCGTTTAATGCTTAACAAATATTAAACTGTTAAATAAAAACACTCCAAGTCCGATTTGTTGTTGTCCTTAAATCTAAAGCGTCTAGCTAGTTTCGTCATTTAAATTACGTCACATGAGATACGTCATAAATTGCGTAATCAATTTAATGAAAATATAAGTACGGAAAGCTTGTTCTTCATAAATTTAAGTGAAGGACCAAGATTATATGATTTCATGACTCAAAACCTGTGCCCATCTATAATTTAGTATAAAAGTAAGATATATATTATAGACGTTAAAACACGGCTGAGCCGGGCCGGGCAGTGATAATCGGCCCCAGGTCGCAAACGGCCCTCGGGCCGTTATGCTCCCTGCGGGCCGATTATCACTGCCCGGCCCGGCTTAGCCGTGTATTATCCTCTAATTATTATTCGATACCCCCTCCCTTTTTTGGTTCAGCTTGCAATGTCGTAGATTTTCTAGCAATGACTCTAATTTATATTTCAAATTATTTTAGTAATAAAAATATAAGCTACATGTAGATTTTTATAAACACAGACACATTCTAATACCTGGTTGGGCAGTGATAATGGCCACAACTGTAGTAAGGTAGGGAGTCGATATATTCCAAACACCACTCGAGGCATAAGCATTTATAACGCCCGAAAGTATAATATGTATAGTATATGTCTTGCATATATAGAACATAATACGAAAACTAACAAACAAAATAATTAAACATTAAAAATATATCACAACCCTACAATCACAAATACACTATTCCAAAATACATAAATGCATTTGTTTCAAAAACAATAACATTTATTTGCAATGCGAGAAAAAAACCTCATTAGGTTGGTAGAATACAATGTAAGTAGTCACACATAGATAATAATTATTGATGTTTGTCTTGTAATAGTCCAAATGCAAAGAAAAGCATAGTCAGCAATTTGAATTCTCATTTACTGGCTTTGTATTATTGACCAATACAAATATTGTTGAGTGCATATCTCTCACTATGACTGGCCAAAACAAGTATGTTTTCACGGGACATGTCTGGACGCACATATGACAAGGAACTGAATCACACAAATGATGCTTATATATACATAAAACCCAATGAGAACAAATACTGGTATCTGATACTTAGACACATATAGTAAAATAAGAATATCGTACATAAGAACAATAGCAATTGTATCAAATGTATTGTCATTGGAATACTATAAACAACGACTGATGATATGTTTTTACTTAAGACGATGTATTTTAGCAAATAAAAAACAATAACACTAATTCCAATTTGAGAAGGACGACGACATGATAAAGTGTTAAATAGACTTAAATACGATAAAGACATAATAAACAGTGTAAACGATTCAATACAAATAGACTTAGTAATTATCTATATTTCAAATGTTAACATTCATCAACATACAGCTTCAAATAAATGCCCGGGATAAATTGAATTTTATATTGGTACACATGCCCATGAACGAAAGAACGGCAAAAGTAGTTGATTTTTTGTGGATATTAATATGCTTGTTTTGTGGTGTATTTTGAAGTTTTCTTTTATAACGGAAAAACAGTTTGGGGATATTAAAACTTATTTAACACCAGAATTCATAAATTCACTCTCATGGCAACCAATACAAAGACGAGTTTCCTAACATAAAAAATAAGCATTGTTGTGTAGTATCAGGGTTTTTTGGCCCGATTTTATAGCCGAAATTCGGCTATGTTCCCAATCCCAAAAAGTATACTTTTTTTTTTTTTTTAGAAAGAAGTGTCTAATGTGTATTTTATCACAATTTCAATGCAATTACCTATAACAAAGTAGTAAATGATTTTGTTCTTTTCATTTGAATGATTATAAAAAGTTATATCAAATTTAGTATTTCCCTTATCAGTGGACTTTTCGTTTGGAATAAAAAGGCTAATTAATTTATTTTTCCAATTTCATGAAATTGCCGATAAAATTCCCAATTCCAAAGCCATAGGCTATCTTCCCAATAAAGTGGAAAAAAACCTGGAGTCGCTCCGATGGTTGGAATTTCACATGCCCCAGCAAGCGTCTATAACCAGCATCGCGCTCGGCGGTGTTCCGTGAAAATGGCCGAACAACATTATACTTAACTATTGGTTCGCGAAAGTAGTCTGACATATACGAGTTTACGTTCGTTGCACACATGTTGTTAACGTGATCCAAGATGGCGGACAATTAAAAGAAATAACGATGCTCAGCGAGGACAAATGACTATGGAATTTACGACGTACATCATATAATTAGTATGGATTAATGAAAAGAGCGTGTCATTCTACGATGGAGCATACGTTTTAGATACAAATAAAACTCTCTTTTTTTAAATGTATAAACTGAATGTCACAGAACAAGTGTTTGATAATTGGAATGCAGTCTACTCGCAAAGAAAAAAACATCTAACAGTTACAGGATTATCGTTCGAAAATGCAAAATAAAAGACAAACATGATTTGATTTATATGCAAGTGGATCTGTGTTTAATCAGATTCATGTGCATATTCTGCTTTATTATGTTTGCCACTCTAAACAGTTTACTGTAATGGCATGTTAGTGAAATGGATATGTAAAGGTAAAATTATTTAATATTTTAATGTCTCTTAGCTAAATACATCGAAAAAATTCACGTATATATGTTTAAAGCGTTAATATATCCACAAACTGAAACTAACACCCTTAATTTATTTCCCCAAATCAAGTTTTCATGCTTATGCAGTGATTATTTTTGCCCAAAATTACCGCCGATATTCGGCTGCTTCCCAATTGCAAAAAATGACTTTTTTTCAAAAAAATCTGACCAAAATATCCCAAAAAATGACCAAATTTTCCCAATTAAGCCAATAAGATTACAATGTCATTTAGCGTTAATTTCGTAGAACGAGTGCCGATCGAGCTTGTCGAGTCTTCGCCGAATGACAACTGACTTACGAATGTTCGCGAATGTGGCCGAATACGATTTTACGTTGCTATCCACGCATCTCTCTCTATATTGCGGAGGATACCGACGATAGTCGATGTATCCCGATTGTTAACGCCTGTTTTTACACATGTCCAAGATGGCGGCAAGCAGACGAGAAGTTTGCGATGAGCAGCGAAAATGATATAACACTAAAATTAACAGCGGATATCACATGGTTATTAGGAGATAATTTAATGTGTATGTCAATTAACGCAAAATACTATATTTGAGATGAACAACAACAAATATTTATTAGAAATGTTCACAGTGAATGTGCGTCACGGAAATCTGTGTTGGGAAATTAGAGTTCAAAAAGTTAAAGCATTTAAGACGAGAACCGTTCGAATTCGAAAATGGAAAGAGACAAACATCATTTGATTTATATGTTAGTGAATCTGTATATATTCAGATTCATATGCATATTCTGCTTTATTATGTTTGTCACGCTGTATAGTTTGGTTAAATAGCATTGAACTGAGGATGTCAATTGTGCAAGATATTAAAAGGTAAACAAATGAAATGTATTATTTTAGCTCCATTTAATACAACATTAACACAGCAAGAACACAAAAGCGTGTTTGTTAATATTTGTTAATGTTTTCACCATATCATATTTTACTTTAAAAACATCCTGAATTCAATTCACACTCTTAAAGAGATTATGATTAAATCATAATGGTACATGTATATTGAAGAATCTATAGATTATTGCAAGTTTAATATGTGTGTGGAAGGATATGAACTAAACGTTGTAAGAATACATGAAAGCAACACTTTATAATATAAAAATGCTGTCAAACATGAACTTAGCAATTTTTATTCTATTCTTATAATAATATTTATAACGTTTCCCAATTTCATGGTTTATCGCGCTATTTTCCCAATTTCATGGTTTATCGCGCTAATTTTACCAATCCAAATGCCACAAGCTGTAACAAAAAAAGCAAAAAAATCACTGAGTATATTTACTTAATAAACCATTTTTTTTTATGAAAGAAATACTGTTCAAAGTGCCGACTGGAATCTGATTGGCACGTTGGTGTGAGCAAAGCCTTTGACCATCGCAACTCAAAACGCCCTGCAGGTTAAGTAGTTTGGAGTTAAATAATTGCAACAACCAAAGAGCCAACACAAATTATCTGCAAATTGTGAAGATTTACCAAGGGAGACAAATAACTACCTGTTAGACTATACGCTGTGATACATCTTATTTTTAGGAACGACCCAAAAAGGTAGCAGCACACTATTAGTCTCAAAATCAAGAATGTATCCATGTAAAATTACATCGATCGTTGGAATGGTATAGTATTTTCATTGATAAATGAATCGCGAATATGACAAAAAAAAGAGCAAAACCGAACAAAAGTGAGAAGACAATTTTACATTACATCATTTACTGGGCATGGACCACGGATGTTTCGAAAACTATATGTTTTGAAACAAAACTTGAAGGCCTAATGCAGTTAGTCCTAATTTGTAGTTGTAGCCTCGATGGTCGTTTGTTTCATAGAAAATAAACGGCGTGGTAAAGGTCTATTAAACTTAAATTTTGTTTTAAATAAACTTAGCGCCCTTTCGTTGTTGTTTGTTCTTTTGTTTACCTCCATGAGGAAGATTTGTATTCACTAGGAAACATAAATGCGATCGAAAATTAAAAAACTTCGCGTTTAAGTTGTTAAAAGGTTGGAAGTACTTCTTAACGAAGTACACTAGACGCGCATCATTGTGTACATCAGAATTAATGTGTGTTTACGTCGCAGTTGACTCGTTTCCCAGCCGAGTTCTTTATAAAGGTTTTAAAGCAAAACTAATTTCGAGCAACCAGATACAATGCGTGCGGCCTCATTTTGAAATGAATCTTAATCATCATACTCATAATGGGTACATATTGAGTTATCGAACGTTACATCAGCATAATCGAAAATAAATATATTACGAATATTTAATATTTGAATCGTGTGGTATGCAACGTTTTTATCTTTTATTTGTATAAAATAAAGGGCAAAGGATGATTTGACCTGTATGGAATGATTTTGGAGCTTATATGCGTATAGTTAATGAATATATGGTTATGTATTTAGCAATTTAATGTAAACTTTACTTTCTAAGGTTCATTGTTATGGTAAAAGTACAAGGCTTTAAGAAATTCCCTGCGAATGACGTGTTAAAACGGTTGCCCTCGTTTCTTGACTCAATTACAATTAAAACATGTATATATTATAACCATCAATGAACAAATACAGATTTTACAAACTACATTATACGACATTTAGTTAATGCCAACGACTGTTAAAAAGCATGCCAAATATACAGCTAATACAAACATTTGTATTAATAATATTAATACATACAATATGTATCTCGATTCTTTAAAAAACACTTTAGTTCAATGCTAAGTGATACAATCTGTTTTATTTGTCTTGCTTATATATTGATCAGCGAAATTATCGAATATTCTATTTTTGGAACATTTCTTATAAATGAAGAAGTTACCTCTTTCATTAAGAAATATTTGAACAAGTGTGCAGTTCACTTCCATATTATCTATTCGTATTCTATAACATACTCTGGGTAGTACTGGACGTGATCAAATATGCAGAATATGCTAGGTTTCAGAACATTGTCCACACAACTGTTATAACGCTTACGATAACCATCTGACGCAGACTCTGCAATTTCTGGTGGACGTTTAAGATCCGTCTGCCCCTTTGTCCACTTTCCGACAAGAACCCGACATTGCAACATGTACCTATGACCACTTTTGGGATCTGGCGTTGTATAATGATTCGACATCTTAGCAGCAGTTGCAAAATATGTGCCGTGACCATATATTGCACCCTGATTTGATCCTGCAAGGTGCATATCGAGGTTTTCAGCGCATATACTTTCAATGATATCTTGCTTTGTTCCATGAAAAAGGATCTTCTCTTCTGCACCGTCCATGCCGTTCATTTGTTCCATTTCCTTCTTTTTCCTGCAAGACACATACAACATTTTTCTTATAGCAGCACAAGATTGTAATTGCAAAATGTTATATTTTTTTAAAAAATGAACACATCGTTACAAAACTTACACGCAATAATGCTCCCATAGAAATTTACTCTGGATTCTATGTATGGTAAATATTTCTCGGTTGTTGAGTGTTTCAATAAAATTACTCAAAACACTTTGGAACTCGTCTGCAGTGTTTGGAAGGCGAACTTGTCTGAAAATCTCGTCTGGTTTCATCGGTTCCCAATTTGAAGGCATTGCAGACCAGGAGGGTCGCTGAGGTTCACTTGTCTGTTGGTCGCCACGTTTACGTTAAATATAAAGAAAACCATAAACTTTTGGTTTTGAAATACCATGCATTCACATATTAATAGCAAGCACGCAAAATTAGTAATTTTCATGTGAATTGTGTATTCATTTTGTATCTATGTCTCAGCAACATTCTGCTCTGGAAAAAATATCCGAATGTAGTTCAACATGAATTAAAAGCAATTAAAGAAGGACATTCAATGAAAAATAATTTATTGAATTTATTGATTACCCACATCTGACTTTGGACACATTTCAAATTTAATAGCACATATCTTTATATATTACATCAAATGTGCGAAAAAGAAATAATGATGTCCTTAGACTAAAACACATTCGCTAGGGCCTGGAGAAGGTTGGATGATTTCAACGTTTAAAATATCAAATATGCATTGATTATCGGAGCAGGTATTAATTGTTGTCGTATATATGTCTGCGTTTCTGCTTGAGTTGCTATTATTATTCAAATAATTCGCGTAGGATAACACTTTTAAAAACTAGAAAACAACTCCTGGTAGAAGTTAAAAATCGTGTTTCAAGATCAATAATTAATACGCTTAGCTCAGTATGGCTGCTTGATTGCTTCAGTCACACTGAGATTTGACTTAGATAACATAATCATACTCTGTACAATACAATTTAAAAATAAGACTTTAATGACTTGACCTTCACTCATCTACATCGATTAATTTATGGGCAAAGGAAGATGTCCCTAGATATAGTTTAAGAAAAATAAAGGCATGATAAAGTGTCATTGCAAAACCCCCTATTACCTTGACCTTTAACGTGTTTACATCATGCGCGGAAGGGTTTCTCGTGTTATCAGAAGTAACCACCATACCATATCGAATGACTATAGATTGAAGCGTTATATTTTTATCCTGCTGTGAAAAATGGACTCCGGACTAAGCATCCGAACTACCGACCGTATGACCAACTGCCCGACGGATTAATGCAAACCAATATACGCCCGCTTTTTATAAGGAAGCCGGGAAAAAAATCAATAGAAAATGTTAAAACACATAAAATAAATTTCAACATACAATATCTTTTTTTTCGTACAAATTTGTGTTGGCATAAGTTTTGTACCCAAAGTTGTCGTAGCAATTTTTTGTCGTACCCAAAAATGTCTTACACACATACACAATTGTGTTGATGTAGATAAACGTAAATTAATGTTTTATATCCATCCTCTTTAAAAGCATCGTCTCACCAGTACTGTCAGTACTTTGGTTATGTTTAAAAAACCTATTAGGCCGGGCAATTTGTATCGATCGTTTTATACTAATCTTTCTGACATATTGTGGCCGGACATGTATAGTTCCAGGCCGTAATGTTAAAAAATAAATAAACTGCACATAAATTTAATGACGGAGATAAATCTGGCCACAACGAATTGAACGCGGTAAAAAGGATAATTATAAATTGTAAAGTGTATATACACGCGATTACTAGTAATGCATGTGGATTCAATGTGTTAAGAATATTCCGTTTGTACCAAATTTCGATATCAAAAATAAATGATTGCATTTATTACGAACGAAATAGTTTACAGTAATGGTAACGACATGTAATGTTACTATCACAAATGCCCCTTCAAATACATTAGGTTTGTGGTGGCCTCTCGTTATGATTGCCTTAAATATTTCGGCGGAGGATATATTTATTTAATTAATTAAAATGGTAATACAATAAGATTTGGTTGATACAATGTAACGATGTATATTCCTACCTAAGCGTGATTGAGCTATACTGTTCGTCTTAACGCATGTCAGTGTTTAAATACTATTTACAGTAAGAATGAAACAGTACGCTACATAAAGCTTTTGACCGCGATGCCTTGAGATCATTAGAAAATGACATCGGCTAATCCTGCTAAGTGATACATTTAAGTTAGACAAAACCATAGTATATCGCGATTCCAAGCAATTCACGGTCATCAATGAATAAAACACAAAAACAAATGCAGCATTGTAATAAACAGAATGGAAAACTAATACAGTGAACAAACATGTGATAATTATAAGAGAAAGTTTGCAACCCTCAGTATTTGTTTATAAGTTTAAAAATTAAACTTTAAATATAAGTAAATGTCGGAATACTATAAATAAGAAACGATATAATGAAAGACACGACTGGTCCTTTAATAAAGACAGCAACAACTTGCAAATAAAATACATGCACATGTTACAAAACACAACACATTACTAATAATACCCACTAATAAAAGCACAGGTCATCACATTAGAGCGGTCAATGAAGAGCAATGAATGTTAGAAACTTTTAAGGCATATCGAATCTCATATACATGTATATAGCCCGTAGGTTCATTGTTCCGAGGCACTACGAAACGAAATCCTACATGTATTGTCTACTTTCTTTCTTGTTGACAAGGAAAAGGAAATTAATCATTGAATCGTAAAAATTCCAAATAATCAATATTCACCTCAGAAAGAAGCCGTTTCAAATGGGTACATGCCATAGTTATATATGCTAACGATTACAATGGCATATAATTAAAGTAAAACGCTTTAATAATTGTCAGGTTGTCAAGTATTCTTATGCTTACATACAAAAGACACACATTGTCCCGACTTAACGATTTGTTTTTTGAGTTAAACTTTGTAAAAGATAATACGCTTAAACATGAATCTATTTCTATTTCTAAATTTACACTGTTTTTGCGCATGGTTTGCAAAAAGTTACATTCCACTTGTAACTTAATTATAAAGAGGGATATGCGTTAAAGAAGCCACCGTGAAAACAAAAACGTATATACAGATTTATCCAGCTTATTAATATTCTTAACTTTATTAGTAAAAGGGAAAAGTCACCGTTGGCATCATGTATACGTCAACAATACCTCTAATTGCAAACGCGCTGAGAAAAATGCATGTTCGTTTCGTTTTAAATATTAATACTCCAAACAGGCAAATAAATATAATAATAATTGCCATCACGTTTGTCATACAAACAGGCAAATAAATCAAATAATAATTGCCATCACGTTTGTCATACAAAACATAATTGTCCATTGGTCGAAAGCAAAGTTTAGGTGTGGTAAATTTAGCAAATCAACATTTGTATTCAAGTAATCAGATTTATGTATTGCTTTATATTTGGGAATCAATTGTTTTAAAGTATTAAACTATGTGGCATATACTTTCAAAACACCATCACTTTATATGTTACTTTGATTTTATATCAATGTAAGTGTCCTCCTTTTCAAAAAAATATATAATCCCTATAGTAACATATTACAATTGGGTCTATACACATCACATTTCAATACTTATCTTATTTTTAAGCATATAGTGCGAATAAAAACATATATGAAATTATATAAATGTTAAAAAAATTAAAGCAGCTGAAAAGAAATAAATCGACCCGGTAGTAAAATGTTCAAATAGACATTTTGTCACGAATTATGTTCGGAAAATACAGGATAAGTTGGATTAGTTCTAATTCACTTCTTTTTCGCAGTTAGCCACATAAAAATGGCAGCATTGGTATATATACTCAACAATTTTGAGCAACAACACTTTTTACATTTATAATAATTCTCTTTTTTTTCGTTTAATAATTAATGTACGCAAGCCAACAAGTTCCCTAATACCTCCATGATAAATGTCAAGTTAAAAATGTAATGATCAAAATGTATTTTGTTGTCTGTAATCACAGCTTTATCTTCTCAAATCCGAGTATGTGCTTATTTGGAGTTTTCGTGAATTTAAGTGGAATATTAATCGTATGGCGGTAGTCAGTTAATATATTCAGTTAAGTGATAGTTTTGGGGTTGTATTTAAACTAATTATCCGTGCCCTAGAAGAGCTCTCTTTTAATACCTGCTGAGTTAGGAAAATATATATTATGCATTGTTACAGAATTTATCGTTTGTATATGTAATACATTACAAACCAACCTTAATATAAGAGACATCAATCGGACGGTGTCCGAATATGACAGCACCTTTCAGGACAGCACAAAAAGCGTCAGATGGAACGATGACTTTCATTCCTGTGAATTTCTCCTTGATTTGTCCCTGGAGAATAGGTGACTCCGAGTAGCTTCCTACCATTAGTATTGTGTCAACACGTGCTGATGTTTCACACTGTCGCAATGCAGCGGCAAGTAAAGTATGTATTCTGTCTATTGAATGTTTAAAGAATGAATGAACGATGCTGGCGTCCACACGAAGACGGCCCCCAAATAGTTTAACCTACAAAAATTATACTATCGTTTAAATTATGAATGACAAACAAATGTTAATGCAAACAAAATGAATCTCTAGCTGCAACAGCAGGATTGAAAAATAATTACATAGCCAGATAAGCCCAAATGATATCAAACATTAACACGAATTTCAGTATGTAATCTAAAAGTAGTTAGAAGTACTGCGATTATTGTCCAACTATAACGGACTTATACACTACCGAACCAGTTTTACGTGCACAATTTATTGGAACATTTACTTTATTCAATATTACTATATTAAATTTTGCAACCAAACTAAATACACCGTTTTTAATAAAGTTAATATATCACTTGTCCGGGTTATGCAATCACTAAATATTGAAGTTATAGATGTCAAAATCGTCAATTATTAAATAGTACTCCATCCATTGTGTTCAATACATTGGCGATGACAATGTATACACAGTCAACACATTTAATATGTGAAAATCTGTCCGTATTACCGTTTTTTAAAAGCCGATACTATCGACTATTCAAATTATACTCGGTAATGCACAAAATGCTAAATATAAAGAGTATAAAGCGTGTATCCCATTAAAATAACAAACAAAAAGACTTCAGATACGAATAACACATCAAATGACTATGCAATCTATTTGAGTTGGGTAGTCTATAGTATTTGCACAATATCATATTGCAATATGCGATCCAAATGTCGATCTTACCTTATTTTAGAAAAATAATAAACATACATGATCCGTGTATCTAGAACCCTCGATGAGTTCTTGAAAGGTCTTCCTAGTGGTAGCGTTGACAAGGTCCATTAGAGACGGCGGCATTTTTATACTGTATTTTGTCGTTGAATATATACCGAACGATCGTCTACTGCGCTCGAAATGTGCCATTATCATATATTTATAATCGTCCATGTACTCCTTCTTAAAACGTTTGAATAGTTCCTTTCCTTAACAGAAAAAGAGTCAAAATCTGGAATACTGAAATTTCAAAAACAGTACCAAGAAAGTGAAGATTGCTTTTTTTGCAAAATAAATGAGAAGCAAATAAATAATTGTCAACATACACCGGCAAATTATGAGGATATAATTGTTATTAAAATAAAGACTTCACTATTAATTTGTGTATTGACTAAATGATTCGTTGTTAAAAACAAATTAACTGTAACATTTATCATTATAACGCATTTATTGATTCAAGTAAATCTATATTTCGTCGATACGTAATTGCACGTGATCATTCATTGAAATTATACATATTTATCCAATTAACCGTTGTTATGACTTTCAAAATTGTCAAGATTTCAGTGGCCTGGAGTCTTAACACAGATTATCCGCGAACTATAGACTAATACGGGTTCGAAGATTACACAAGCAGTGAACGCGTGTATAAGGTCACAAACTGGCGTTTGTCACGTCCACGTTACCATTCATCCCATGTAGCGTTTGTATTACTTAATGTAGGTTGAGATGTTTCAATTGTGCAAAACGTAAGTTTTTGGGAATCATTACCTATAACGTGCGTAAAGAGTACAACAAAAGCTATTATATAGTAATGCGACGTCTGAATGCATAACTCTCTCTTTCCCATTATTCCGGTTTTGCAGTTGTGTAATTTTTTATTTAACTAATGATGTACAGAGGCCATGTTTTAGTCAACGAAAATAGTTGTTCTCGACGTTGAGCTACTGCGGGTATAGTACATAAACAGGAACATCGCTGATTTAGTCACCGCCTTATTACTTCGGTGAACGCATGTCAACTGTCACTCTATGAGTCATTTACATTCACTTTCAACATGAAGTACCCATGTTTCAGTGGCCAGAAGTCAACAATAGAGCTGTCCAAGACTATGGACTTGTAGAGTGTTCCAGTGCATACAAACAACTACCGCGCCGATCATGTCACATGTGCATATGACCTTTCATCTAGTTTTGCGGGATTGCGCGGTATGAAACAGTTATAAATATATTGTTTAAAACCACTTGGCAGTTGCTATAATAGTTATGTTTAATGTTCATAGTAAAAGTCATTTTCTCAACTTGCACAGCTACATTTACTTGCAAAAGTACACTCGTACTCCAAACAGATGTTATCAAAAGCAATCTCCGTAAATGCAAAGTTCATACAAACTTCTGACCTATCCCAAGCTTTGTATCGACTTCAAAACAGGGAATCCCTCTGGATTTGATATGGTGGGTTGTTCCATATGGCACTCTGTTTTCAGCACCACATTCAACATTTAAACAAACAATATACAAGTAACCCCCACACAATTTCTGTAGTTCATCCACAACATTGTCAAATGTTAGTGGCACGGGTCCTAGTTAACATGACTGACAGGACTGAAGGCTCTTCAATAAAATATCCAATTCCACAATCTGACATCCATGCCAGTTGTCGTTTTGTTTTCTATGGCCAAAAATGGGACAATTACCGTCTGTGCACTTTCATATATTCAAGACGTGACTGTAATTATGCTCATTTAATGCATTCCTGTAATGAACAGAAACTTTTCTCTAAGATTTGGATTTAAAACGTCTTTTTTTGTTTGTCATTGCTTTGGTTTTGAGAGTAGAGTAATCTCCCTTGGAGGGTTTCCCATGAAATTCCAATAATAATTACGAAAAATGGAAAACTTTCTTTTCTTTTGTGGTAAATTCATTTGATGTATCAAAACCCGATATAATGAAGGTCAAAATGAGAGAAAATAATTGTGTTTGATAACAAAATATTCAAATTCCCGACATTAACCGGCCATTTTCGAGTTACAATGAATCGCACGAAATCTTACGAAATTGTACGGAAATTTCCGAGTTCATTACGCCGTTTCTACCTTAAGCGTCTTTTGTTAACATGTGCAATGACCAAAGGTCTGCAAAGTTTTCACTGAAATTAAAGTAATAAGTTCTTGACGGATAAACAGGCAAACAAGCTTATACAGTCACAGGCTAATTAAATGCGTCACGACCATATCACCACGGCAGTAAGTATGCTCATGTCATGAAATATGCACTACAATATGCATTTAATGTAGATTGGATTAATTTCTCACCAAATGATATGTAGAAAACAATTTCTTAATGCGTCACATGCACATGGCTATCAAATGATACTATATCGTGGTTTTAACGTTATTGAACAGTTTGATTGTAGAATGAAAACCTGTTGAACAATTCGTTAACAACTGTTGTTCCTGCTGTAAAGCTAAAAAGTGAAGTATAGTAACACCGAAACACTAATAGCTGATACACTAACATGCCGTTGCAATTCCACGTTCAGTATGTTAAAATATGCCATGCGAACATGGGCAGTAAGTCGGCTCCCTTTCCTAGTGCCTTATTCCTTATTCGAATAAGGTATATCAGTGGATTTTTTTGCTTTTTTTTGTTACAACCTGTGGCATTTGGATTGGGAAAATTAGCGCGATAAACCATAAAATTGGGAAAAACAGCGCGATAAACCATGAAATTGGGAAACATTATAAATATTATTATAAGAATAGAATAAAAATTGCTAAGTTCATGTTTGACAGCATTTTTATATTATAAAGTGTTGCTTTCATGTCTTCTTACAACGTTTAGTTAATATCCTTCCACATACATATTAAACTTGCAATAATCTATAGATTCTTCAATATACATGTACCATTATGATTTAATCATAATCTCTTTAAGAGTATGAATTTAATTCAGGATGTTTTTAAAGTAAAATATGATTTGGTGAAAACATTAACAAATATTAACAAACACGCTTTTGTGTTCTAGCTGTGTTAATGTTGTATTAAATGGAGCTAAAATAATACATTTCATTTGTTTACCTTTTAATATCTTGCACAATTGACATCCCCAGTTCAATGCTATTTAACAAAACTATACAGCGTGACAAACATAATAAAGCAGAATATGCATATGCATCTGAATATACACAGATCCACTAACATATAAATCAAATTATGTTTGTCTCTTTCCATTTTCGAATTTTCGAACGGTTCTCGTTTTAAATGCTTTAACTTTGTGAACTCCAATTTCCCAACACAGACATCCGTGACGCACATTCACTGTGAACATTTCTAATAAATATTTGTTGTTGTTCATCTCAAACATAGTATTTTGCGTTAATTGACACACACATTAAATTATCTCCTAATAACCATGTGATATCCGCTGATAATTTTAGTATTATATCATTTTCGCTGCTCATCGAAAACTTCTCGTCTGCTTGCCGCCATCTTGGACATGTGTAAAAACAGGCGTTAACAATCGGGATACATCGACTATCGTCGGTATCCTCTGCAATATAGGGAGAGATGCGTGGATAGCAACGTAAAATCGTATTCGGCCACATTCGCGAACATTCGTAAGGCGAAGACTCGACAAGCTCGATCGGCACTCGTTCTACGAAATTAACGCTAAATGACATTGTAATCTTATTGGCTTAATTGGGAAAATTTGGTCATTTTTGGGGACATTTTGGTCAGATTTTTGGGAAAAAAAGTCATTTTTTGCAATTGGGAAGCAGCCGAATATCGGCGGTAATTTTGGGCAAAATAAATCACTGGGTATATGCAACATTTTCATATTCGTTATTTATGCTTAACCTATTGTATATAGGTTTTGACAAAAAATAATGACTGCATTCATTACGTAAATAAAATGCTCGCATACATTAACTTTATGTATTATGATACGTATTCATGTTTCTTTCGTTTCTTCTTCGTGCTTGTATTCTCGTTTGAATCGAACAGACATGTTCTGATTTGTACTCCAGTTACGTTTTTGCTGTTAAATAATGAAAAATGAAACAGTTCCTTATTTCTAACCCGAGCAAAATTAGGAACAAGCATGTTCTTCGTTAAAAGATAACTTCACATGAACCAATGTGCACCACTTATAAAAACAATTTATTGTATATGTAGATCGACTATTATTTCTTGCAATACATGTCGTCTCAATTTCACATTAAAGCAAATAAGGAGTTGCTTTTTTTGACTGCACACATTAATTTAACTGAACCAGAGAGAACCACATATCAATGGAAATCAATATATATGAAGATTAGATATAAACAGTTGTAATTTCAATACAGTTCTATTGAGTTTTGTTGCTAAAAATCCAGTTGTTTTAGCGTTTTCATAATAAATCGGAACCATTTCCTTATCCTTAATGAAGCCGAATAACGAACTGGCATTGTTAACTTTAAAACAAATTATAATTAACCAAAAAGCACAACAAAATAGTTTATAAGATATATTTAATATTTAGTGCAATACATATCTACTTCGTTGTTAAATTATAACCCAGTTTCTTATTCGGATAGAAAAAATGTAAAGGAACGTATTCCATATTCAGATTAAATAAGGTACTGAACTATTTTTCATTGAAACAAAATATCAAAATGACGCAAAGACACTAATAAATAAATGAACGTAATTGTAAACTAAAAAGTAAGTGTACTATATATCTTCTTAGTTATATTAAATGATAACCTACTTTCGTATCAGGTTTGAATGTGGAATAATGAACTTGTTCCTTAGTCCTAATGCCGATAAGGAGCTGGCATTCTTTAACTAAAGAAGTAAATTAACGATATGTCAATTAAAATCATTTTTAATTTAGAATTTAGAGTATCACATTAATGTATTGCAGTATATTCATACAAATTGTTGATGGTAACCAAGTTCTTTTTTCGCGGCTTAATAAGGGACAACGCTGTGCGACGTATTAGCATTGGGTCAAAAACAGAGCGCAACGGTTACGCTAAGATCGGCGAAGGACTGTTCGGACCATCGCTGTATTGTAGATCCCACTATCAATTAGCATGTGCGAATAATGAAGGTTTCCGGATTAAAGCGTATTGGCGCTTAATCTATGGTGAAAACACGCTTTTACAGCTCGTATGCGCGCATATCTTTGAAAAATAATATAAAATGTTGAGGCATCGCGGTGACACTTTCGAATCTGCTATAGGCACCTAGACCGCTGCTTTCGGCTTTTATAGTGATGTATTAAAATAGTTATGCATCCTTAATCGTATCTCTTCATTACTGTTTGCGTACGATAACGGAATGAGATATCAAAATCATGTCTAATAATCAGCTATTGGACACCCTTTGCAATAGGTTACATTCAGATATAACATAAGGAATTTTTTCAATGATACTAATACAAACTGTAAAATAAAACAGGCAAAACGTATTTAAAGTTAAGTTCTTTGATCGTGCGCAAAAGTTGAAAGTTGCAGGACGTACCGTTGGCATTCAAGAGGAGGATAACATATAGTATTCTGTTTAAACACTCAATTACAGGAAGTGTAAACATTGGCATATAATTGAAACAAACAAAGACATTCATCGATAAAACTTTCCCTTCTACTAAAGGCACATGGGCCGCTGCTTCCGGTGCAGTTTCGCCTGTATTATTTCGTCAGTTACGTCGCACTGACGGCAACGATTTCCGAAATAATGACACACGGTCTTAATAGAGAGGCGCATCTGTAACGCTAATATCAGCAAAGATCATTAAGGTCACCAATCTGGTAATAAAAGCTTGTTTAGAGATGGATTTTAATATACGTTACCACGGACACACTACGTCAAACAAATATTGAAAACCACTGTGTGAATGGTAATCGGCACACGGCGAATTAAAACATAGCTCGACTATATGTGTAGATCAGCGTGGTAGCCTTGTGTCTCCTACCCATTATAGTCAATACTTAAGGAACTCTTGCTTGTGAATTTCTGCCACTGAAACATGGAAACTTAACGATTAAAAAATGACTTACACTTTTGTATTGGATAAATGGCCATGTGCAGGTGACGAATTTAAAAGGCACCTTATCTACGTGGTTTCTGCTTGTGTGCTCTACAGGCTACTAATATCCTAGGAAAATACTTGTTTATGGATTTTCGCTATTAGACGGAGTGCGGGTGTATCAACGGTTTAACTGTTTGTGTGTTTTCTACAATTCCGTTTTAGTCCAAAGTCAGGGATTATAAAATCACGTAGTAGTCCATAGTCAGAGAAACATATTGCAATTTACGTATGCCACTGAAGAATGAGAACTGCACGTTTAAAGTAAACATTCCGATTACTCCGATGAGTCTCAAGAACTGTACAAGCGTTGTAGCGAAAAGAGATCTCTACACGCACGAATTAGTCTAAAACTCTGGAAAAGACTTCCTTAACCCTTTTTACAAAAACCGTGTTGACATTCAACGTTATAAATGTAATTAAACATTACTTTAAAAGAATGATAACATGATTTTACTAAATAGTAGCATGCATGGTAAAACTGCTTAACGTATTATCCGATTAACATGTAAAAGTGTTCAGAAATGCATATCGTCAGTATGAACAATGTTAAATAAAGATTCCTTATTGATAATATTATTATGAAACAAATAAAAATAATATTAGCATTTGATCGATATGTTTATTGTAGTTTATTAACAACGTTTTACGATCAATCTGACGTATTCGCTTGAGATCATCGCTAAATGATGGGTGTGACAGTCATTAGACCTTTACATAATTCATGGTTAAACTTGAGAAAAAAAACATCACGATTATAAGTTTATATTCACTTAAGAATATTTTACAAAATAAATTTAAGGTCTTTAAAATAATAGGATACTTTTCAAACTAATATATGTAGTGAACCTGTAAACTCTGCAAGGAAATCTTCGAAAGCTTTATCCACCATTGCCCATCCACAGGATCCACCAGTAGCTTTGAAGACTTCTTTTAATTTTCCACCAAAACAAACCTTATATACCGCGATATCAACTGTATGATCTGCGAAAATAATGATCACATAGAATGACCACTAATATAATACTATTTTAAAAGCAGTCAAATTGAAAATATCGGGCTTTATTATCATAATCATCGAATACCCTTGGTTTAAAATATATAAAATCACATTGACAATAACAAGTCACCTGCATCGAGGACCAGGAATTTGTATCCTGGTAGAAATAAGAATCTTTCATCTTGTCCCCGATCCTTTTCTTGTCCCCAATCCTCTTTACAGAAAAATGATGCTGCCACTGGCTCTACCACTATAGTGATCTGCGTCATTGATAGCCCTGCCTTCAAAATATGTCATAGGTAAGAAATAACGAAATTCATAAAAATACGCATCACCACGCTTTCATGGGTGTGTCAATTTTACATGAATTCGCTCAAACAAAATTTGACAAACTTCTCATGTGTTTACAAAGTAATATGAACAATACAAAATTCTGTTTACGGTAAGCATTCAAAATGTGCCTTTGCATACCTCTTGAGCAGCAAGCCTCATGAAATCTTTCTCTGCATCATTCCATATCGCAGGAACAGTCAGAACCCAATGGATGCCTTGCAGATTGAAATCTCTAAACCGTGCATTAACTTTTTTATGTGCGTCGTCTACAATGTATCTAAAATTACGTTTGGTATATGTAAACATTCACTTAGGAGATAATTTTATATTATTTTCAAGAACACCAGCCGATACATGTTATAAATTACAACACTCATTAAATTGCTACTTTTGATGTGTTCTATTTATAATAACACAAATCATCCAACGATATAATACATACCCACTATGATATGTATGAGCATAGTATTTTCTTTTCCGTCAATATTATTAATTTACTGTTGAATTAAGAAATACTCATATCATCGCTGGCTGATTTAAATTGGTGATGTCTAATTAGTATTATAATATAATTGCAGTTAATAGATATATGAGAATTAGAATGGTATAAAATGGAATGCAAACAATTAAGCTTTAGCAATGGAAAAAAACACGCGATGCCCACGTACCTGATCGCCAATGAGAACACTCTGAGTGCAGGAAGTGGTTTGCCACATTCGTCATCAATTATTGTGTCTTTGTGTATCGGCTAGTATAATAAAAAAGAATGTGCGACTTTAAACCAGATAAAAGTATGTCAAACAACCCTTTTAGCACTTTATGACAAAATGCATGATGTTAACTATTAAGTAAAATATACATGATGGTTGACTATGGGCAGTTTAGAACATATACATCCTTACAGGAGCACCCAACTAAATTCGCATTGAAATAGGAAGACAACAGTGAAAAACCAAGTCATTATTTTGGCCTGCGAAATCTACAAATATCTCGTGCAAATAAATGTATTGATTGATTTATTTATTTATTTATTGATTTATGGAAATATTGTTAATTAGCATATAGTGTTTTGTAAGTAATTCTCGGCTAAATGAAAGTGTGAGGTTCGGTGTGCATTTCGAAGTGTTTGAACCCACTTTCTTTCAGCGTGCCTTATACAATTGTTATCATGTTGTTCTTGCAGTTAAACATTTACCAATCAAGTTTCAAATAAATTCAATTAAGTATCTATTTATTGCTTCATGATTAAAAAAACATAGGTTTAGATTATTTTTTTATTTATTAAAACGCGTATATTAATTATTATTAATCCTTGTTCGACATTTCGTCAATAAACGCGTTTAAACTTTTACGGCTCTCTTATTGACCTTTCGAAGTCGGTGACCCCATCTTATCAATAACTATATGTTTGATGTCGTGTTTTATTTAATTTTCTTGAAATATTTTGGTATTAGGTTACTTAGCTTCAATAAATACACAGCTCTTTTTTAACATGACTTCTGTCCCTGCATGTTTCTTGATAGTTTCATTATTTCGTAAATGCCCAATTAGACAGTTTGAAGACGGTAACTTTAGCTGTAAGCATTTTAACACCTCTGTTGTGCTGAATAAATTGGTCAGTTTACTAGCTATTCGGAATACTATTTAATACACATTAATATATGTATATCCATGATATTTTGCTCACTTGTTTGTAAAATGAATATTTTTGCAATCAGTACCTTGTTCAATAGCATCAGCTTAGGTCTTTGAAAGAAGTACCATTGTTTGTGGCTATCGTCTTCACTCAGTTCACTGTATTTATACTCTGCATCGAATCCAAAAGCTTCGAGGGTTTTACCGTCGGGTTTTATTAAAACACACGTAGGAGCTAAAATAACAAAACAAACGAACGTTAAATAGAAAAAATAATATTGTTTTTATTCAAAAAGAAGCATTGCAGGGCAGGTGCGTTAATTTAAACAATTTTCTTTAAATACTTGTTCATGTATTCATTTTATAATATGTGCCTTCTTTATTATTCATTTGAAGATGGTCAGTTATGGCCACAGAATTACACTGGGACACAACACCTTCGCATAACCTGACTCCGATCAACATGTAACCACAATAAAATACATTGAACTGATTCGACTACTGTGGAGTTGGAAAACATTAAATACATTATACAAACACTATAGAATGTGAATTCTCTCGATCAAATCGGGTACGCTATTGGTCATAAAGTATATTTTTTTTTATTCAAACGCTTGAGAATGCTAGCATATATCTTGCAAACAAAATCGTCTTCTCTGAAATATAAGTTGTATGTCTACATACAATTAGTGATATTTCAAAACGCATTTAACTGTTTTCGGTGGATAGAAGCTCCAGCAAATTCACACTTCTTCCGGTGAAGCCAACCTTTTCCGACTTACGAATGGTCGTAAACGCAATTGCATGACCAATGCCAATACAGTCAGTGGCTTAAATTAAATACGAAAACCAGGTCCGGCCTTCATATGCAACTTGGCAAAAAAAACACCATTAATATGAATATATTGAGTCATGCAAATTCTCAAAAGGTACAATAGATACTTGAATGGAGCTTGTTTTACTGATACTTATAAACGACAGTTTAAGGATAATGTATGACCAATTTCTTCTCAAGAGGTCAAAGGTAACGTCGCTGTTACCAAACTTAAAATTATAGTTACTCAAAAATAAAGCTCAAAAGTACACATACATTGCGTTAGCAACTTGTACTTAATTAAAAAAAATACATGCACAGAGCTGATTAAAGTAAAAATAAAACAAAAAACACTAAGAGGTTTCTATATACACTTAACGATAAAAGTTGTAAGACATTTTCGTAAGCGAGAAACTTCGAATTTGGTATTAATATAAGTGTATGACATATCCTATATAACATACTCTCTTATGGCCGTTCTTGCACGCCTACGTATTTATTTGCCAATTAACTTACCTGTTGAAGGTAGCGTTAGACCTCCTCCATGCCATGTGTTTACGGATATCTTACACGGATCACTTTCGAATTCGTGTGTGAATGAATGAGCACATCCAAAATACGTTGTTCCGAATTGAATAGCTGCTACAAGCTGGGGAGCCCCACTCCTTGACTGCAATTAAAGACTCGAAATTTAGAACATGTACAGAGGTGACACACTTGCTGTTCTTGATGAGCGTGTTGAAAGGAACAATGGCAGCACCTATATCAGAGCTCGAGATAACACCTACTCATCACAAAATAAGGTCCCGGAAAGAATAACCGACACCAGTAACTGGACCATCAGCTCGGGAATGTGGTCGGATAAGTACCGATGGAGAAAGGATGAGAAATGCAGGCCAGATTACGAGGGGAACGAATATTGAACCTATATGTTTACAATTAAACAAATGTAACTGTATGAGAGATAGGTGGGATGGCGGATACACTACGGAAAGTCGTTACATTTTAGAGGCGTATAGACATAGCAGCGCAGAGGGCGGGTATGATTATCCAAAAGAAAACAAACTTAGTGATAGGCGAGGGAAAGTATAATAAATAAACATTGAGTAATGATTTGTACAACATGGCCATTGGATGAAGATAACTTCCAATAAATAGCACATCTCAACAGAGGCAGACACAATTCTTATACCGTACAGGTAAAGTTGGGATTTGGGAATGTTCATTTATGGTAAAGAATTTTAATTCGGATAATCATATTTTAAGAAAACCCTGTGATATAAAAATTGACAGCCTATGCACAACTTAAACAAATATAAGAGGAGATGCACGACTACATTTGCATTAATTAGTATTTGTTTGTGCTTTACAATTAACTTACCTGTTGAAGGTAGCGTTAGACCTCCTCCATGCCATGTGTTTACGGATATCTTACACGGATCACTTTCGAATTCGTGTGTGAATGAATGAGCACATCCAAAATACGTTGTTCCGAATTGAATAGCTGCTACAAGCTGGGGAGCCCCACTCCTTGACTGCAATTAAAGACTCGAAATTTAGAACATGTACAGAGGTGACACACTTGCTGTTCTTGATGAGCGTGTTGAAAGGAACAATGGCAGCACCTATATCAGAGCTCGAGATAACACCTACTCATCACAAAATAAGGTCCCGGAAAGAATAACCGACACCAGTAACTGGACCATCAGCTCGGGAATGTGGTCGGATAAGTACCGATGGAGAAAGGATGAGAAATGCAGGCCAGATTACGAGGGGAACGAATATTGAACCTATATGTTTACAATTAAACAAATGTAACTGTATGAGAGATAGGTGGGATGGCGGATACACTACGGAAAGTCGTTACATTTTAGAGGCGTATAGACATAGCAGCGCAGAGGGCGGGTATGATTATCCAAAAGAAAACAAACTTAGTGATAGGCGAGGGAAAGTATAATAAATAAACATTGAGTAATGATTTGTACAACATGGCCATTGGATGAAGATAACTTCCAATAAATAGCACATCTCAACAGAGGCAGACACAATTCTTATACCGTACAGGTAAAGTTGGGATTTGGGAATGTTCATTTATGGTAAAGAATTTTAATTCGGATAATCATATTTTAAGAAAACCCTGTGATATAAAAATTGACAGCCTATGCACAACTTAAACAAATATAAGAGGAGATGCACGACTACATTTGCATTAATTAGTATTTGTTTGTGCTTTTTCGGAAACTGTTCAAAGAATATACACTTAGAGATTGTCATTAGGCAATACTTTTCAAACATAAATATATCAGGTATGAGTTAAGATTTTGGTTTAAAATTTTACATTTGATCATTTCACTACACGTTGAGCAAGCGCACGATCAAGTAATTCATCCGTAAAGATCGGACGCTTTAGCACGTGGGGTGTGTAAAGTTTCATCTTTTTGCACTTGGAAATGGCGAAACGCGATAGTTTACCAATTTTATTTCAATTGTATCATTGAATGTGGGGTTTTCACCAGGAAAACATACAATTTTTAAATAAAACAAGAGATGTGTTTGTTAGAAACACCATGCCCCCTTTTACTCCGCTTTAATGCCATATATTTGACCGTTGACCTTAAAGGATTACCTTGACCTTTCACCACTCAAAATGTGCAGCTACATAAAATACACATGCATGCCAAATATCAAGTTGCTATCTGAAGAGACATAGAAGTTTTGAGCATTTTTCGAAACCTTAACGCGAAACCTAAACGCAAAGTGTGACGGAAGGACAGACGGACAGACAGACGGACAGACAGACGAACGGACGGTCCGATCACTATATGCCCGACTACGGGGGCATAAAATATATGACTCATAAATATTCAGGAGCGCATCCGCAAACATTTCCAAATTGCAGGCTACCTACCTCACAGGCTAAAGCGTCCGATCGTCACGGATGAATTATTTTATCGTTAGGTTGCATTTAAATTATTCAAATTTGAAAAGTTTGCGTTAGAAAAGGCTCTAAAACACGTGTAGGTAGTCTGCAATTTGCCAAAATGCGCGGATGCGCTCCTAAATATCCATATGAGTCATACAGTTTTAACAATTATTTTTATGTTTTTTCTGGTGAAAGAACCATCCTTAATTGATGAACTTGAACTACAATTAGATTATATCGCATTTCACCATTTCCACGCGCAAAAAGTTAAAACCACGCATAACACACGTACCAAAAGGTCATCTTGTCACTGATGAATGGTTTTAAAGTTAGCTCAAAATGTAGTAAAATGATCACATGTAAAATTTTAAACAAAAATCTTCATTTTTTAATAAAAATCTTAACTCATAACAAAAATATTCATGTTTAACAAGGGATGCGTTAGAAAAGTGTAACGTGTAAGAGTACATAAAGGTACCATAACTTGTTCGGATGTGTTTGTTGTTTTTTTAAAAACAAGACATGTACAATAAGAGACCAATTCAGTACTGGATTAACAGACATGCTAATAATATACAGTAATATGCATGTGAGGAAGTGTATTGACTGTTCAAAGATGTTCATGAACATCTTTAATGTGATTTTTTAGTAAGTCATTATCATTGTGTTTTTATGTACAACCATTAACAATCATTTTAATTATCTCCAAAAGACTGAGCACCTATCGATTGTATCTATCTACAAAAGGCTTATCTGCTATAATTGTCTGCGGTATTGTATCGTATGAGGTAATTAATAAATTTGACCTTTACAAGTTTACATGACTATTTGTATTACGTTTTCAATATTATGATTCGAGGATGCTGCCATATCAAATCCCTCTTATTTTTAGTTTTGTGCTTAAATACTTATACGAAATTCAAATGTTACTCGTTTTAACACTGATTTCATTCCAGAGTCCTTCTATAATAACATTTTCAGAAGATGGTAAATTAGAAAACATATGTAAGTCTCATGTGAATCCGCACTTTGGGACACAGAGCTGACCCCCCATGGACTATCGATGAGCGGAAAAGTAAGTAAAATATATATTGTAATAATGTCATTCCTCATTAATTAATTTTGGCCAGAACGACCTTTAGTGATTTTCACACGAACATCAATCCCATTAACATCCAAACAAATCATTGATGCGAGTACCAGTCAATTAATATTTACTCAGTCCCTAAATACTAAGTGACTGCGACGTGAGTCTGCTGATATTTTCGACGTTTGTTTTTATGAAAATTCATGTCGGTGTTGATCCGATCCATATGAACAATACTCATGCATAATCTTGAGAACATGTGGTCGGACGTGGTGTATCTAAACCATGTCTTTACACTTCTTAGCTTGCTGAATGATCGTCCCACAATATAATATGGGCGTTCATGATAAGTTTTATGATCATCGCCTCACACATGACTGGAAACAAATCCGTTTTTGTTTTCCAAATCAACAAAGTCTGACTCGAAATTTGTTAAATTAATTCTTTTTTGCGCATTTGTTTTAATTCTTGTGCTGTTTTATGATAGTCCCTGCAATAGTCACTTCGTCCATTTTATCAATCCTTCTCTTTTGACGAGTTTCTCTTCATCGACAAATCTCAGTTCAATAGAAAGCTGCTCCGTTTCCAAGACATCAGCAGTCTCATCCGCAAAGATTTAGAATCCAGTCGAATTGATTGTTGCAGTAACAGTATCATCCCTCACTGTCTCTTCACATAGACTTATCGGTTAATTTTAGATTCAAACAGAGGCATATTTGGCATTGTTACATGCGTTCACCTTATTTGTCTTTAATACATCATATTCAGATTTTATTCGAAACGATAACAAATCGTTCAAATTGCAGTATTTGAAATATTTACCTTAGTGCAATACCATGGATACCACAGAAGATAATTCTCGACAAAAAATGAATAAATTGTTCACGGTTCCTTGAAACATTTTCATGGAAGGCACTTTCCGATAAACTGTCAACACGACGTTTAGGATTGTTCGTGTTGCTAAGAAACTTGATAGCATCCTTTTAAGATTGATGATGCCAGGCACTACTCGTGTGTTTTTTGCAGCCTTAGGGAAGTCGTATCGGGGTTGTCATTTTATCAAAGGATTAACGGTTGGTTTTGCATTTCGGACGTATTTGTTGTAAGCAAAATACTTCAGGGTTGTCGCAGGCAAAGGCCTGTCGTGGATAAAGAGCCCATAAAACGATTTCTATGTTGGTACAAAATATGTTCAATTCTTCAAATGGTCGCTCATGATAAATTTGAATCTGTATTGTTCAAGGCTATCATCACGTTGGTTTGTGTTGGTTTATTCAGAATCAGCGAATACGTTTTTACACATAATGACAATTGGTCACTTTTGTTTGAAGACGTGCGGCTGGCCGCCGGTCATCAGCAGGTTTTGATATGTTTAAGACAGTCAAAAACTAATCAGTTATGAAATCCTGTTAACTTTAGAAATCATTGTAAAACAAATAAATTAATATGCCCATGTTGCAACCTCAAAGTATCCTTTGTCATTCGGCCCGTTATATCGGGTCAGCTTTGTGTGCACAATAACTATAGACCAGTCACGTGTTATCAATTTTCAGCAGTACTTAAAACGTGTGTTATACAGTCAGATATTGACATGGAAACACCAGGTTTGTTTTCAGAAATGATGGCGTTCATTTATCGGACTCGACATGTTTTTAGATTCAGTGCGCGATGTTTTATAAAAAATACTTTGAAACATGTCATTGAATAAGGGGAAAATACATAAATTTATTTTTTAGCGGAAATTGTATGTCTTGGAGGTGATGGGAAGCATTAAAAGTAAAAATTTGTAACTATATAATGATATACATACGTCCAGGGGAGGTAAACTTAGCATTTTGTCGTCATATGGCAATTCAATTCCATTTATCTTTTTGTATTTTTCTTTTTATATGTTTTATATTGTTCAAATATAGAATATTAAAATGTGTTTACTTAATTTAATACATTAACAAAAAAATAATTATAAATATGTAAATGACAAATTATTATAAATATGTAAATGACAAAGTTGGCTTGTGTAGTTGTGTAGTAATGATTGAGCATTTCTGGCTGTATTTAATCAATACGCGTAGAACAAGTGGATGTCGCCAAACGATAAGGGATCAGGCTGCTGTAACCTAACGTTCATGACATAGACAAACGCTAAAAGACTGTTACACTTTGTAATCCCAATAATTCGAACCGGATGAATGAATCGAATCGTGGTTAACAAATAGGGTACTGAGCTGCTTTCTGTGATAAAGATAATTATGTAATGTTGTTTATTGTGAACTTTGCTCTGTAACTACATTTAGAAAAGCTGTTTTTATGTAGGAAATGTAGGGGCATAGGACCTGAATTAGCTATCTAACAGTGTCTTTATAAATAACAAGAATTGTGTTTTCTTTGCACTCTCTATTTAATGTGTGTTTCACATACGGCAAAAAATAAAATTCTTGGGGAAATATCTTAATTAACACTATCCGACAGATAATTGTAAATGTAATGTATACGACACAATGTCTATACTCACACAATTAATTCACACGTTAATGTAAACTGTCAACGTCTTGTATTTGTAAACACTTGCGCAAAGTGTGCGAATTGGTAAATTTACATGAGAATGTCACGGTCTGAACTTGGTCACGTAAGGGGAAGGAGTTGTGTGGTGGTCCGGTTAGCTCAGTCGGGAGAGCACTCGCCCTGTAAGCAAGTTGTCTCGGGTTCGAGTCCCGGACTGGCCGCTCAATTTACCCACCCTGTGACATTTGGCGTCCAACGTGGGGCCCGTGACGTAACATCGGTATACTCCTACGGAGGCCCATGGTTAATTTTATATCACCCCGAATCCCTGTATTCGAGGACGAATACATATTCAAGTGCGGTGTATGTCACTGTCTGAACTTGGTCACGTAAGGGGAGATGTTGTGTGGCGACCCGTTTAGCTCAGTCGGGAGAGAACTCGCCCTGTAAGCGAGTTGTCCCGGGTTCGAGTCCCAGACTGCCGCACAATTTGCTCACCCTGTGACATGAAAACTTCATAAAAAGCAATGAAATTCAATTCTGTAGTTGGGATTTAATACTGTTTGTTGCTAATCTTGGCTACATTCTCTTCCCAATTTTAATAAATCTTTTCAGCAATAATTTTGCACTTCAGTCTAATGCTCTTGGAAAAAGCATTACCATTGAGAAGACTGTATCTTTTTCTCTGTTTGCTGATATTTTTTTACAGTCGGAAACACCAGATAATCGAAATTTAATGAGCGTCTAATCATGGCCGTATTTATTTTTAGTAGGCATACAGTATAAGGTTTGGGGTCTTGTGTCTTGTGTTATACAAACGTATGGATACCACGGTAAATGCACACTATGCAAATTCATCTCTAGGATGTCTTCTTGCTAGGTAAATTCCATTGGTGAATTTTCATTTCAATGTTTTACTAACTTATATGAATCAACCATCATATTCAACAATACGTATCAATACGTATATGGATGGTATATGGAAACGAACACTATATTTAAATATTTGCTTTAAGAAACTGAGAGGCTAGATTGTGTTAATGTTGGTTAATATGAACTCATCACTGCTGTTCACGTGGAATTCGGTCAGATACCTGAAATGAATACATATATGTGTTCATTATTATGTAATTTTTTTCGATCCTTTAGATCCTGTATTAACCAAACCATTGGATTTTCCAGTCGTTCAACCAGCTTCAATCACGGTTTACAAGTTCAGCTTTTTTCACGTTTACACAAACTTATTCAAACATATTTAACTTATGTTTCGGGTCATTTTCTATATAAACATACATATATTACAAAGATATGATATTAGTATGCGCATATTGATAACAATATCAAAGGTGCAAAGGTCAGTTTTCTCTCTCACACACAAACACACACGCACGCATGCATGAACACATACAAAAATTTTGAAACTACCAATCACGTTAATTTTCAAAGAATAATAGATGCATATTATTTCAGTTTAAAGAAAATATCACAAACAGGACATCCAAAATCAACAAAATAATAGTTGAGAATGCCGATTGAAGTAAACCGATATAGTTTTCAATATAACACAAATACAGCTTATTGTACTGGGCTTTGAGGTCGAACAATACGTTAAGCAATAATTAAAAAGCTTATCGTTAATTTCATATTGGCCGTTTTATGCCTTACAATTCACCAAACAATGATATAGTGGCTCGAAGCCAAAGATCCAGTTTGATAAGTATAATCATCGCTACGAAGTCCTTTTTTAAGGCAAGTAGATAGTCGCTCATTTAGACACAGGAGTACAGAACAGGGCAACATAAATGTTAATGTTAATCGGGCCATTGTCAAACCAATGATCTGTGTGGGATTTAAACAGGCTTTATTCAGACTTTAATCACTTCGATCCACTTGACGCGCAGTGTACCGATGATGATATAGTTTTTAAAACATAATAAAACAAATCTTATATTTCACCGAGTTTAAATGAAAACAATTGTAATGATACACGTAATACGAAAACCAATCGAGCATATATTAATTCACAATATAAATAATTAAGTATGATCTAATTCATTTTCAATTATTTTAAGAATGATTTACAAACGAAGTAAGTTAACGAATAGCATACTCATACCTACAGCATATTTAACATCGCAAGCATGTACGACTGTGGCTGTGTTTATTAGACACTTTAAGTTACTTGAAAGTACTTTAAAGTTTATATCAAACAATAATAAGGGTCAAATTTATGCATCGGTATGTACATGTAGTTGAAGATCAATTACCATACAAATATTTGTTTTTAAATTCGTACAAAGAAGGCAATATATCAACTGGACAAATCTGTTCCCATACACTACAGTATTTATTGTTGTATGTATTTTAACATTCGGTGATTTAGAGAACATCGTTACTAGAAATGAAATTCGTATGTTTCAATTGTTCCTCGACTTAAAATGAGTACATTTTTGGAATGCAATGCAACATAACATAGGCTAATGAAGAGAGAAGCGGCGTGCTCCAAAAAAACTGAACTGCTTTGGAGCATGGCCAATTTGGACCCGAGGTTATGATTCGAACATGATAATTAATATAGGTCCACATAACTATAATTAACACCAAAGATGTAACCGCAATTCTTTGTGAGTTCAAATAAGATTTGTAAAGTAATTTCGAATATAAGTCAATATAAATCATGCGACAATTGGGGCGGGCCAGTTTTGTTCTTAGGGAATTGATTCGCTGAGTAGATGGTCACTGTACGAAATTACAAGCCAAGTAATAAAATTATAACCCTTGTTTTTTCAGAGAATAATCTTTTTTAAAGTTATAATTGTTGAAATCTAAGTTTAGCACTGTTGACCTACACATTGAGCTGACCTGAACGATTTGAACGACTATGAAACAGGGTTTCGTTTGTTATCCCTACATTAAATTTTAATTCGTAATGTGTCAAATTAACTCAGTATATGAAACAAATAGTAAGTGCTGGTATCGTTCCGGTTAGAACATTATAAAATATGTACAATATCGTTCAAAATACAAAGCATGAAAATGTTCTTACCATGGTATTAATCAGCCTTTATAAATCCGTACTTGGCAGTGCACTTATGTTCGAAAGTTTATCGAACGCAACGCTGCTCCTATTACCCGGATTTGTACTAGTTTGTTGTTTTAATAAAACATAACTATAAAATAATCCGATATATTTTTTGACTGTTTTCAACACTACAGTACGGTAATCAAAATACAATTCGTATGTACGCCAGTGCAACTACACTAAATAGTAACTAGGCGGAAGTAAATGAGCTTCCAAGTATTACGTACCGAACATGGTTTACCTGTGGTTTAAGCATACTGTCAGGTTACGTACCAGTAGTTAGGGTCTCGGGTTGCGAAATCTAATTTAGGTTTGACGATATAGCATATAGAAAGATGAACCGCGAGAATGATGGACTCTGTCAATTAAACAACACTATTATTGTTTGACGATTGATTTTTGTGTATTATCTTCATAAGACCCTTGTTATCCGACCTCAATTGAATATTGTGCTTTCATAGCTTCACATCAAATACATGTTTACATATAATTCTTGGTTATAATTCCAAACATGTTGCGTGTAAGTAGTGAAGACGGTAAAATTCCAATTCGCCCTGAACAGCCATCCTATAAGTCTTTATTTCTACACGCGCACATGAAGACTTCCAGTACGTCACTTAAAAGCCAATCAGACACATTAAATACACACAAAACATCAAACTCGCAAAACAGCCGTTTCCAAACATAAAAGAGCGCCATCCTTTTAAGATTTGGAAATAAGAAAATAATGGTATGTATTTTCGCATGCGACAGCGCATCATAGAATCTTCTATTGGATGCACGCAAATCGTTTACTTTGGAATTAGACTAAACTGAATACGCGCGTCGATTTTAAGGCCGCGAAGGCTTTTGTAGTGAAGCAAAAACCCATTACTTAATTCGTGTAGCAAATATAGTGTATCTGGTTTGTTGGGATAATCAGCCCAGTGTAAGACCGATTTCAGTAGGTGTTCGGACGCGCACCCATAAGCTTCGACAAATATAAAAACATGCAACTCAAGAATGCCTCAGAACAAAGGTCTATACGCTCAGCTTTTTAATAGGTTAGTGTATTCTTGTAAAAACTACATTTTAAAGCGACGGCTTAGTTGAAAAATCCAATAATTGCAACACAATATTACAGGTTTCCATCATATAAGTCAATTTTCGGAAAGCTAATCCTAGAGCAATATTGTATTTGACATACATAAAATAACAATATCAACTGAATACAGTCACATTTTAAAAGATTTTTAACCGACGGCGTTTCTTCAAAAAATAAAATTATGTAAACCCATGAGCATTTGAATGAAAACCGCACAATAATAAGTCGTTCACAATAGCCTTACATTATAACTATTTGGTTGGTTTATAATTATCAGAAATTGAGAAATAATAGTGAATACACACCTCACAAAGATAAAAACGATGTATTGATATAAAAATCACAATTGTCTTTGTATCCTGGCATTCAACAATATCATTTCTATGAAGACGGACTAAGGCAGCATTTAGTATTTAATATGGCATATAATGGACAATTATAAACATGTTAATAACATGGACATAAATTTTAAGTAATTACGAATATTTAATTTATAAAACAAACTTCATCAAAACTAATAATTACAGATTATACCTACACTTCAACACCGTTATTTCGAAGTCGTCGGGACCGTTAAAAAAACTTCGGACTAACGATAATTCGAAATAAACATTATACAGAAGACTTCTTTGATTCTGTAATAAATAAAACATTGTGGAATTCGCATGGTTTTGTTACACGCTTACTTAAAGCGTAAACTAGTCAGATAGCAAATAGATTTCCACTTGTAACAAATGGAGGAATAAAGCGATTTTGTTTTTGTTTTTATATTTGTCTAATTACAGAACATATAAAATATAAAGAATAGCACACATTATCAGACATGCATACATATATATACATTTTCGGAAATGAAACCTTTTTTTTAACTAATACGCGATGTATCTCTGAACAACGGCGTTCGCGCAGACGACAAAGATGTAATGATCGGCTTTTGACGCGCCACGACAAAGGTGTGAAATTACGCACCGTATTCTGCAGTTTTGCCTTTGGATTAAAGATTGATAATTAGGTGCGAATTATAGTGTTGGGACCGACTGAATCACTTCGAATTAACGATTTCTTCGGTTTAACGAAGTTCGGATTAACAATGAAATTTTACATTAAACAAGGGAGAACCAAAATCGGGACCTGAAATATACTTCGAAATAACGGTGACTTCGGATTATCGGTGTTCGAAATAACGGTGTTGAAGTGTAGTTGTTTTTTGACTGTTGACCTACATTTGTTTGTGTTGCGAACCTTTCTTGTCTGAGGAATTTATTTTTATACGAACAAGTTGTGCGATCTACGTTTCTTATTGTATTTGGAATGAACCAGAAACATGAATATTCCTGGTGGGCTTCATACGATAATTACATTTTAATCACCAACAATTTTATATAAAAATCTACCGACAACGTTTGCAGAAATATTATATCATAACAACTCTATTGGAAAATCAATACGACCAAATAAGACCACTTGCTAAAATAACGGAAAGCTTATAATCACAATGATACGTGTAACTGATCTACGTAGTTGTATATATTTGTATCATTATACAAAGCTATGTGAAAATACCCTGTTAAATGCACCCCAACATTAAATATAGTAGTAGTAGTTGTATATGTTATTAAGTGGCTCATAGTACATAGACACTGATTGGTATTTGCTGGAAAAATACGTTCATATGAAACATTGATATTCATTTACACTTCATTCCAACTTAACGATTTAATCGATTAACCAGAGTTTCAGATAAGAGAGGTATAAGTGCTATGGGAAATATATGTTGCCTTTAGAGTGTTCACATGGTAGATAATGACAACGCACGACGGTTATTATTATTTGATCCATAGTCCGATATGTTCAGATATCCTTTTTCTTGCATCCACCAGCCCTGGTGTGTCGCCCGGCTTAGCAGGCAGCATATCCGCGCAATGGACTGAACAAAACAACTTGGCATTAGAATTGCCTCTAAAACTGAATATCCGTTACTTGGTCCGCTATGTTATTCTTGGACTTATGGTATGCAATAGACAACGGCATTGGGAAACATTTTAGTTTGGCTATGAGCCGCTCAACGCAGTGCGCACATGCTCATCAGGGATGACACTGTAATGGTCAGCGATGGAGGGATGTTATGGTCAGCGATGGAGGGATGTAATGGCCAGCGATAGAGGGATGTAATGGTCAGCGATGGAGTGATATAATGGTCAGCGATGGAGGGATGTAATGGTCAGCGATTGAGGGATGTAATGGTCAGCGATGGAGGGATGTAATGGTCAGCGTTGGAGGGATGTAATGGTCAGCGTTGGAGGGATGTAATGGTCAGCGATGGAGGGATGTAACGGTCAGCGATGGAGGGATGTAATGGTCAGCGATGGAGGGATGTAATGGTCAGCGATGGAGGGATGTAATGGCCAGCGATAGAGGTATGTAATGGTCAGCGATGGAGGAATGTAATGGTCAGCGATGGAGGGATGTAATGGTCAGCGATCGAGGGATGTAATGGTCAGCGATCGAGGGATGTAATGGTCAGCGATGCATGCATGATTAGCCCCGCCTCAGCCAATAGAAGCTGGCGGTATGTTATATGCTTGTTTCCATTCAGTTAGTTGCGCTTTGATGGCGGTTGCGAATAAACGTGTTTAAAACCTATTACTCTTGGGTCTTGGATAATCATATCCTTTTACGGGTCTAGGCAACAAATACATACTAAACATTAAGAACTACAAAACATTACATACACTTCCGCTTTTATGGAATTTTGCGTTTAGATATAGTTTCTTCGAAACACATCCAGTCGTCGAAAATGTCGTCTACGATAGCCTGTGCGCTTTACACAGGCTAATATAGGACGATACTTTACGAACCAGCATTAAGCCCGGCTTTCTAAGTGACCGGCTTATATAAATTACCTTTAAATTTAACGGAATGTTGATTTTATCATAAATATAATGTCAAATGGACTTAAATTGCATATTTGCATAATAAATCATGATATAGTCAGCAAATATGGCATACATTACTATCGGCAACATAAAACCATAATACCAAAGACTAAACATTATTAAAAGATCGTGTGTGTTTTTTTAAGTCGAATACGGTAAAATAATATAGCCTCCATCGATAGTCTGGGAAAAAACTTTTCTTAATATCAAAGCGTTTTAAATATTTAGTTATCATTAAAACCATGTATTATCAAAGTTGCCTGTTTCGAATAATGGTTTAGAGTATCGAAAACAGTTTTTGAGCTGCGTTCCTGGAAACTTTGGCATTATCCGTATCACAGATAAGCCTCTTCAGTCCGCAGGGGTAACACTTTCTGCCTATAATTGAGTATTGATAAGAAGAGAACTCCTTTTAAAGATACATTTCTTAAAAGAGCAGAGCGTCGTTTCGGAACAGCGTGAGCGTACTGCACAGGCTTATCTGGGATGATATTTAACGCGCATTCATTAAGCCCAGTATTCAAAGAACGCGACTCAAATGTTTCAACAATGTGTAATAGTCTAGTTCCCTGCCTCGCGTCAGTGTAGATTGGATTATATTAACAATGTTATTTATTTATCCTTTACGTGTTAAATATTTTGTGAATAAATAAAATGTTCACAGAGTATGAAAAAGGAGTTACGGAAAGTATCTCAAGCCTTAGCGCCGATTGTTCCATTGAAATTGACAATGCCACGTCACCACTGATTGCTATTATCTGTCAATTAAGTCACATATTACGGCATAAATATTCAATAAATTGAATTGAAATTAATTGTCTACCAACCGTCAATGAGAATGCTCTCATGGTCGCTGTATGCGTTTGCCAGTGTGCCATTGGAAATGACCTTTCGCTAGGGGTCAAGGACGCCGTTTACAAAAGACATCGTAGGAGATCGGAAGGTCAAGACTGCCATATAAACGGTTGGTCTCGTCACAGTTATGGTCTACCTGGATGATATTCAAGTCTTGACATGTATAGTAATAGACATGCCGAAACAATATTTAAGTACATGTTTAATAAGCTGTGAAAACTATGCATCCTTTGTTGTCGCTTGGTCGATGTTGCTTTTGTAATTTTCAATCATTCTGTCGTGTTTGCGGTTTACAATAAAGCTTGATTTGTTTAACATCATTCCAACATGGATTTTATCCAATATGTTGCCATCGTAGCTCCAGACCTGTGTGCGCATCCCCGTAGTCTTGTCTGGAGCTACCGTGGTTCATTAGCAGACGCGGTATCTCCTGACCAGGCAGCGTAACAAGGCAGGCAGGTCTAGAACTACCCTGGTCGCACATTGCTCAAGACACCTGTTCGCATGACGCGGATTGACTTAATGATAAGTGTTTAACTAATATTCGAGCAATCAAGCCTGGATGTGAAGCGCAAACACAAATAAATAAATCACAAATAGAATAACAACATCGACTTAACGACAAAGTTGTTTTCTATAAAATTGTGTAGTCAATTTAACAGGTTAAAATTGTGTTTGCATATTACTATGAGTATTGGGGAACTAACGTATTATATAACAAGTGATGCGCTATCGATATATTATTCAATTAATAAACAGTACGTGTCAACTTGCGTTATCAAATATTTCAATATTGATGTTATATCAACTTTTGTTTAAGTTAATACACAAAACACGTTTTCAATATTTAATTTTAGACTCTTACAACACATTTTCTTATCAGAAGGTGTAAATGCAAAATTATACGGGCAAGATCTACTTTCTACTTCTACTCAAGTTAACGGACATTTGAGACTCAATTTGATAAGACGGGGTTTAATGCATGTGCGAAAAGTAGTCCCAGAGTAACCCGAGCAGTCCGCATAGGCTTATCAGGGACGATACTTTCCGGTTTAATGTTGTTGTTTTTTTTTCGTTTTAACAATGAAGTTTCTTATAAACGGAAATGAAGTATAAACCGTGAAATTGTCGTGTCTGATACGTATGCGAGGACTGCAGATGCTTATCTGATACGACACTGAACGCGCATGAATCGAAATTAAACTCCGATGTCTTCGAGCGAGGCTCATTTCAAAGTGTTGAGATGCACAAGGCTTATACTGGCTGTGTGGTTTACCTGTGAGCCCCCGTATATGGCATGAAACACGTCTATGCACTGATCCGTTGTAAAGCTGTAATGAAACCGTGATAATTGTTTATACGATTGATACGCTTTGCTCATTTTGTATTAAAAATATCATGCACGTCTGTTAGTTAGGTATGTTCACTGTTTGAAAATATGCTTAATTTATAGTCTTGTGTAGCCTGGATAATTTTGGTGTTGGCTGTATTGTATAATTTTCATAGCATTTCATGTTGATTGGTTTGTTGTAATGATGGTTCGTTGCCATGATTTACATAACAAATCTGATGTTTCAATTGAAACACTACTTACGGTGGTAAACGCAGTTAATTAGGTTATATGTGATTACTTGTGTGTTTGCTATCTTGAAATGTAATCTAGTTATATTACAACGCGAACAAATTGTAGAACAGTTCTTAAAACAACGATATATAAATATAATGGTGAACATAATGTATCGATATAAAAGCAACATCATCCAATTGCGAGAAAAATCCATTTTAAAAGTAAGACATTGTTTGATTTTCAGCTGCAACTAAATTAACCGGATTACATATAGATATATGTAGGCTAGTACAGGTTTAATATTGAACTCTACACGTATTCCTTTACTCCCTTAGATAAAATTCTAAAGTAAACGAATTAAACGCATCACATATGCGTAAGACTCATTAGTAATTAATGCCCCAGCGTTAATTCGGAAATATGAATCCGCTTTATAAACAAAGTTGTGTCTTCAAATCAAAATACTCGGTACTGTTGACTTAAAATTAACAGCATACTTCCAAAAGGTCTCCGAAGGACTGTTTATCAGAATCCGAACTACGCTCCTATCCGAATTCTGAGCAAGACTGGAAAAGATGTTGGCGATCTGAAAAGGCAAGGAGTGTGCACCAATTTTAGAATTTTAAGATTAAAGCAATGACAAAAATGTCAAATAGATGCCGAACATGTAGATGCATCATACTTTGACGGGAATGTCCTGTAGTTGACAAATGCTTTCTGTTTGGATACCGTTGCTATAGCCAATTGACCATTTATGTAAGCAATGACATTGCGAAACGCAAATGCTTAAATAAAACTATGTTTAAGCATCTTATATTGATCGTATGTGACATTGTAACCTTTTTATAAAATATTTGTAAATAATGACTTTACTTTTTGTGGAGCAACTTTGCTACTCCGCACAGTCAAAGACTTACCACCCTTTGCCGATCCACTGCCCCAATTAGTCTAATTAAGTGATGAAATAAGCTTTGGGTATTTGATATTGGTGTACACACGCCCTACGTTGTCAAGGACCAATGAGTTGACCGCCGCGTATCTATGGACGCTGTCACCAAGGCTCTCATCTTTCATAATCCTACATACCTGGTCGATTGTCATATTCTTATTCTGTATGCCCTGTAGTACAACAAATACAAAATTCTGTCATCGCGACCAAAATATTAAACTGTATCAAATGTTTACATTACATATGTGTTATTTATTTCAATTTTGCAAAATAAAAATATGAACTCACTAATATTAATTTGATAGTTGTACATATCGCAAATGGTTGATCGGCTTTACGTACCTTATAGCTATTCAAATTATTACTTTTACCTAGCAGATAGCTCTTTCAATTGATTACTTTACCTAGCAAATAACTCTTTCAAATGTTTACTTTACCTTCCCAATAGCTCATCCAAGTATTTACGTAAATTAAGTCTTCCAAATGTTTACTTTGCCCAGCTTTTAGCTCCTCAAAGTGTTTATTTTAACAAGCTAATGTCTCTTTCAAGTTCTTACTTGACCTTGTTAACAGCTCGTCCGAGTGTCTACTTTACCTGGCTTATAGTTATCCCAAGTCTTTACTTTACATAGCCAATAGCTTTCAAAGTGTTTAATGTTCCTTGCTTATAGCCCTCCAAAAACTTTACTTAGCTAATAGGTATTTAAAGTGTTACCTTACCTAACGATTATGTCTTCCAAGTGTTAACTTACCTACGTATTACCTCTTCCAGGGTATTGTTACATAGACGTAACTTATTGAACACGTAAAATAATAAAAATATCAAGGTTAAGGCCAATAAACTCCTATTTTATAAACATAAACATGCGGAAAGTGTATATTTTGTATACAGAACAATGTTCAATATTTTTAGAAAAGCGTCCAATATATCCAAATAATTTCTAGAGAACAAGGTCTGATTGACATATAAAGATTACAATATTAGATCAACTTCAAGTATAGAAAGCAATGTCATATATATATCTTAATCTTGGGCGACACTTTATGCCATAACCAGGCTAATTTTACTATTTACTATAGGTAACGCATGACACACGTAAAATAAATAAAATAAAATAAAATAAAATAATAAAAGATAATATAAACATTAATGTGGCTGTCAATGTGTGAATTTTTACTCCAACCCACACTTCCGCGGGACAGGAAACTAGACTATTACAACAATATGAGACATTTGAGCCACGTTCTGGCAAAACTGGGCTTAACGCGTGTGTATAAAGAAACCTGTTCATGGCCCACATTCAATTTATGGGCGAAGCTTTCCGCTTTTATAGGATTTTTCGCTTACATGAAGTCTTCACTTAGCAAAAACCAAGTTTAGGTGGAAAGTGGTGTCCCTGATAAGCAAGTGCGGCTACTCAGTATAATATCTGACGACACTTAACGCACATGTATTATTCCCTGTTTTCTCAGAGCGAGACTCAGATGTAAATGTGTTTGTTTTTTATACTCCCACAACAATGCGTACCTAAACATTACTGAAATCTACAAGGACTTGAGGATGGAAACATGACTATAACATAGTGTTAAGACATTTCAGCCAGGCTCTTGGAGAACTGGGCTTGCAAGTGCCATCCAATATACGTCTGTGCCATCCACACAGGCTAATCTGAGATTACGCTTTTCGCTTTTATGAAATTTTACGTCTCTTCTTAACAAAAATTCAGGTTAGGCGGACAGATTTGCTGACTGAATATTTTTATCTGGGACGATACTTTACGCACAATCATAAAACCTAGCAGTTTTACCGGAATGCGGCTCATTTCCGAAGATGTGAGTTTAGAAAACCTTACCTATGATATCCAACTTGTAAATGAGAGGAGGCATACCATTGTGCGTAACGTGCCACCCCAGATACGCGTGCGCAGTACTAACAGGCTAATAAAGGAAGACACTTTCCGCATAATATGGATTTTTGTTTTGTAGAGACTTAGGTGCGATTCCGTTCAAATTTCTGCCCACACTTTTATCAAAAGGCCGCGTTCTTGGAAAACTGAGCTAAAAAATGAGCGTAACGTGTCATCCTATATAAGCCAGTGTATTTTGCACAGGCTATTCATGGAGGACACTTTCTACTTAAAAGAGATTTTTCATTTAAATGAACTTCCCTCTTATTGAAATTAATGTTACAGCGGAAAGCTTCGATTCTGGTAAGCCTGTGAGAATTTCACAGGCTACTCTGGGACGATACCCATGTAACGAAATAACACATACACAAATAAACACAATGAATAGTTGCATACATGAACTATGCCACACTCATCAGCATTAAGCCCAGTTTTTCCAGAACGAGGCCTGAAACGAACTACAATGAATACAATGTGCGATTCCGGTGAATTGTGGTGACCACACTTTTGCCACTGAACGTATGTAGCTGTATTGCACTTCTGTGTTGTGTCGTGTTCGATTGAACATGTTTTCAATGGTCATGTATAAAGTACCTCGAGTCAATCTTAAGAGGCCGATTTGCTGGTGCGGATGACATGTCACGCTTTGCATATTCTAAGGCACGGGTCTGTGTGTGGCTTGTGTATAGTACGTACGACGTTTGCCGTTCGACAACAAGGTCAATGTACTTGTCTACACCAATCATGATCAATAAAACTAATTTGTGATAGTGTTTCTAAGTAAACACTTTCTTGGATGTGTTAATTGCTATAACTATGTTATTTAAAAAATGTTACTCCTAATATACAAATTAAATATGTGTTTCGTTTATTTATTTCATGTCAGTTATAATGTAATTTATGTGCTCACATTATAGCAGGTCAGACCTCATTAATGCATTGTTCTGGAATAACTGGGCTTAGTGCTTGAAGAGTCGTGTTAGTTAAGCCTATAAAGTCCGCTTTAATGGTATTTTTGTTTGAAGGAAGTCACTTCATAGCGAAAATTCAGTAAAGGCGAAACGTTTCGTCCCTGATTAGCCTGCTCGGACTACATAGGCTAATCTATAATCTATACACTTTTATTAAGCCCAGTTTTCCCAGAATTAGACGCAAATGAAGAATATGGCTAGTTTCTCTCACTTGTACAAGGAGTTTTCCGTCTTATAAACATAGTTCCACTTTCTTATGGAAAATAATATTAATGAGTACAAACGAATTGTAACGTAATAATATTAGTTTCAATAAATGCGGAATATTACGCTAGTCAATCGCTCCATGTGTGTGTATCAGTCGAGTGGCTTGTGTGATGACGTTTCTCACGAGAGGCGGAGTCTCGAGTGTGATACGAAATAGTGCAAGTCACGAGACTGATACAAACACGTGTAACAATTGGCTTGCGTAATATTCCATATAATATATACAATTTCCATTCATTCATGAGCTCAAGCGTTCATAATTAACCAAGAATGCTCTTATAATTGTCTGCATTCAAAGTGACGTCATTAAAAGTAGGCCAACTAGTATGGTAGTACGGAATTGAAAAACTAGCGAGTAGCGTAATACGGGAATTATTTCTGTGCATTTTCTGTGTATTTTACGGATTGATACAACTTGTATTTTTTGGAAACATAAAGCAGGTATATAATAAACACATTTTTAATGTTCTACCTGTATATTCGCCACCAAAGACGATAACCTTGTTGTCCTGTAGATGATACATATACCACCTCTTGAGGTACCCAATGAATTCGGCAGTGTCCGCCAGCGCCTGACGGGAACTCAGAACCCGCAAACTCGTTGTGGTAAGATTGCTACCAAAATTAAAGTCAAAGTTTCTATTACTAATAACATGTTGTGTATGAGCAGAACTCCAGGAAATCCAGGCTTAATGAATGAATTCCAAGTGCTTTAGGCTAAGCCAGTATACTCTAGAGTGTCTCGCGTGATCGTTACATATTATGATACAATTATTGTGGATGTCTGGTATGATTCTGGTAAGTTTATTGTTTGAATCCGCAATTAATAAAATCAATTTTCATTTTATGATCTGAAAACGTATTCAGTTGAACCAAACGTGCTTGAAGCCTAATCTTAAATACGTGACAAATAATATCGTATTGACTGTGATATTATCGTGCGTGTTCCGCGTCTATTGTGTATATAGTGTGTTGTTTTGTCAATATTCAGATAAAATAAAAAGTATCATGAAATGAATCAGCTTATGCGTTTGTTGTATCCAAAACAACTTAATAACTAATTATACATAGGATATTCGCTGTTTTCGGAGTTTAATCAAAATATGAATTTGATAATTTTAAGCTGAAAACGATCACTACTATCACTACTATCACCATTGGCACTATCCGACATAACATAACATTCATTAGAATTGAGTAAAACGTAGAATCAAATAAATGAATAGCACATCTTAAGGCAAATCAATTTTCTAATTGTTTTTTATTCTTGGTTGTTTACTCCTTTTGCCTGATCAACAAGATGTGTTGTGTTCTGCCGAATCTACCATAATATGAACATATATGTCCAAAATAAGATTACTAGTTGAACATTTATATCATAATTCCATCAAAGTAAAAATTTGGAATGTACCTTAAAATGGTTTCGATATTCCAAAAAAACATATCTTAGTTTGTGTGTGTTAACCCATAAGTCTCCATAAAGTACGGTACTATGACATCTATCTATCTATACTTTCTAACTCCCCTTACGGGTATTATTGATATAGTATCAACTGCAATATCTTTTCAGCTTTTACTGCATACAGTAGCGTAAAATGCAAAAGAAAATCTTGAATTGCATTATTAATGAGTGTAGCATCTATTGCTTCTCACAAAAAGTTAAACTTTAGGCATACAGAGGACTTGTTTAAATATTTAAAAAAAAAAGGCAATATTTTTTTAGTTTGCAAATTGTTGACTTACATTCAGTGGTGTATAACCTTTCTGGTGCGGTGTGGTATTTTTCTACTGCTGTGCTTACTTGTCACTCGCAGTTATGTAATTCAAGAAGTTTGCAATTTTCTTGTACAGCGCGGAATAGGTTCCTACTGCTGTCAACCCAAAGTAAACTTGTTGATATTCCATTTTTAAACGTAAATATATTTCCATATTGTGATTTTACAAAATTGTTTACACCTAACCTGTTTTCGTGTTTATAAATGTCGATTTTCAGGGCACTTTCGTACCAGAAAGCAGAACAGTACTCACGAGTTCTGTTTATGATTTACTTTCGACACAGTAATTGTATATTCCTGTTACAGTTGTGACTACTGAGTATAATAAATTATGATGATAAAGCACGTAAAATAATGTAGAAACATTTTATAAGAGGCTATATTGAATCCCAATGGTCTAGTGGCTTAACAAGATAATAAGAATTATTTTTATTAAATGATACAAATATCAATTTGTGTGGTTGTTAACGCAATTATAATTTATAAAAATGATCATCGTCAAACGCACCATTATTGCCTTGATCATCGCATGTCCCCAGTTCAGGGGTTTTTCAGCACTGTCTGCGCCACCTGAAAACGGAGGCACTCCCAAAGCAAATGGACCCGATCCCAAACCGTGAATTATATAAAAAAAATCCCAATTAAAAAAAAAAAAAAAAAAAAAAAATTTTAAGAATGAAGTGTCTTATAACCAGGGTCTTCCCCAGGCCATTTAAGCGCCCCTTCCCGGGGCGCTTGAATTTCGAAATCAGAGTCCCCGGGGCGCTTGAAATTTTCCGATCAGTGTATTCTTCAGTAAAACAAAGTGGAGATTGTCCAAAAAAATCAAGGTTTCCCTATCAGTGTATCAATATTCCCTGTTTTAAAAGAGCACTCGGTACCTACTTTCACAAGTAATCGCCATAAACACCTCATGGGGTAATGGATAATCCACTGATAAGAGAATAGCATGACGCGCGTATCGATTATTCTAGCCTTTTTTTTAATCAGAGTTTATTTACAGGTCCTACCGGCCTCTTCACGAGGTCTTTGAGGTCCGACCTGCCATTATTCTAGCCACATTACACGGTCATTTAAATGCTGACAAGGATGTATCTGGTAACTTTCCAGTTGTCAAACTGTGAAGTTCATCGTCCAATCGGTTACGCGAATGCTTATGAGGGCGGGGTTAACTATCGACCATTATTTTTGATTGACGTCGGGCATGAAGAAAGAGTTTATCGCAGCTTGATTAGCAAGTAGTTGTACCATTTGAGTAAAATAAAACCGGTAATTTGTACAGTACAGAACATTAAAGATGGTTTCGGGCATCATCATCACACCTTTTTACTGTAAACAAGTGTTACCTTTGACTCATAATTAATACGAGAAATTAATTGCAAGTGGTAAACAATTAATTATTATAGCGGTTACAATTATGTGATAATTTATTTAATTCCAGTACATGTATATTTCAACATGTCCATTTATAGAACTGATTCACCTCGTTTTTCTGACATTTATTCGACACGTAATGCGCTTTAACAAATTTTCGTTGAATTAATTACGCATACTTGTAAATGTTTCGTCCGATAATCGATAGTTAGAAGACTGATGATGGCAACCGGCCGTGATCCTCGTGGACAACGTGAATTTCATGCATAATTCCGTCAAAACATTTATTCGACTCGTAAAGTGTGTAAACAAATTATTGTTGAATTTATAACGCAACGGTTAATATTTGTTGGAATCTCAAATGGGAATAATTAAATTTGTAATCCGAAACCCATTACCGTAAGTAGATGTTAACGCGTTTTTAATCCGAAACACACTTCCGAATGTAAATGTTACCGCAACGTTAAATATTGTTGCTTCAAATTAGCAGTGCAAATTTATTTTGTGTCGAATCTTTTTCTCAATTAAAAAGAGCGCGAAAATTATGCAGCATGTACAACGTCGCGTCTATTGCATACAAATGGCGTGTATTTAGCGTTTTAACAAGCACACAACAGGTCAGGGAATTGACGCATATTCAGAGACAATATTTCATCAAATCTATAAATAGTCACTTCAAAATGGCAAGGTTTGTGTTAAAGAAATAACTGAAAGCTTTTATCGTAAATATTTAACAGAAAGAGATTGACAAAAACGGAATAAACGGGAATATCGGGTAATAAATAGAAACTTGAAAAATAGTAAGTATACAGTAATAGAGTCGGGTTGAAACGGATGTATTGGGGAATCGTTCGAGTCGGGATTTTACTATCTGAGCGGAAAAGTTTTAAAACAATTAAACAATATAAAAAAAATTGTTTAAATGAATGGGGGAATTTTTTTAAGAGTCATAGCGCACCAAATGACGTCTTTTGACGCTGTTTTTCTTTGAGTTATAACGCACCACAGAACGTGAATTGACACGTTAAATTAAAAAAAAAATCAACGTCGGGAGGGGACACCCCTCCCACACCCACCCCCGGGGCGCCTGAACAAATTCCTGGGGAAGGCACTGCTTATAACATGTGTGACTAACCAGTGTTTGTTTTGGTAAAAAATATCTGCTATAAGGTTTTGGTTGTACAGTTCTTATCTGAGAGAGTAGCTGTAACTGAAAAACAAAGGAAGTGGCTAGAGGTACGGATCCGTACCAGGGCTCGAAATTAACACTCGCACACTCACAAAATGCGAGTGAAAAATACTGATTGCTAGTTAAGTTTTAAGCCACTAGTATTTATTTGCAAGTTAAGAAATAGTGGAGAAAAAAAATAGTAATATAAATGCACTTGACGTCATGAACGCTAAACCGTAGGTCAATTTATAGAACGTCTGAATACCTGTATGCGGAAGCGCGCACCTTGTATGTAGACCGGTATACTTATAGTACAGATACGTGGATAGTATTGGTACAAAGAACGTGAAACAGTCGACTATTCACATTTGTTCATTGAACTTGAAAAGACATAGCGTCAAAGCCAAACATAATTAGTTTCTTTTTGCCTACAGACGGAAATAAAAATACGAAAGATAAAGCAAAGTTAACCTTTGATTTGTATTTTGGTGACGTCGCACTCAACACACGATATCATAGCTGATTTTTTTAATATTTGAAAACCCATTAAAAATATCCCAAAATGACATTTAAACTTTGTTTTCTGGGTGAACACGACACACTTATATTTGAAAACAATACCCTTATGGTCCAAGGAACTGATATCTTTGTATGATTGCAGAAATAAAATGTGTATGCTAAGTACTTTTTATTTTGTTTTAATAGTACTAAATTAATGTCCAAACTTGTTTATGTTTCCTGCAAAATTTCCGAGACTGTTTTTGATTTTGCGAGTTGGTATTAAAGCTACATGTATTGCTATGCTTTGCAAGTAAAAAAAAAAATGTTAATTTCGAGCCCTGCGTACCTCTAGAATCTGGTTCTAAAGGTACGGATCCACTGGGCTTTTGCTACAGGTACGGACCTCCCGTTTTCACATATTGTGAGCCCTTTTTTATATTTAAATTGTTCCACACTTATGTATGATCAATAACAACAAAGTATGGACCTTTATTTTAAATCAGATGCACTTAATCAGCTCGGCCAGACTCGTTTGTTTACATTGTTCAGGTCGCGATATTAACTGTGGAACACCGGTTATGGTATATAGTATAATCTATTACTGCTACTGTAGTGAAAGCGTAGTCGTCTCATGGATGGGAGAGCTTTCAGTTCCCCGGGGTTCAGTTATATCCTTACATAGTGACCATATGAGGTGCAACATAATAATTATTACAAGTATATTGTTTAAATGAATAATTGCACTTATTTCAGACTACATCCAGGCCACACCACGTTGAGGCCCTCTTGTCCATGGCCCGTTATTTTGAAAAAAAAGTCCGAAAGTAAAGAAAATATAAAATCTGTCTGAGTGTAAGGTAAAATATAGATAAATACACTCTTTAATGAATAAAAAAAGAAGAGATTTTTAAATGAAAATGGGAGTTATTTAAGAGATTAGTAAATGAATAAAAGAAGAAATGTACACATTTGAAGGTTGTAGATTCACAACTTGAATTTTCGGATAGAACTATTAATTATTAATTCAATATAACATAACAAGGTGAAATTATAATTGAATAAAATGGAACATCTAATTGCGCACCACCTGAATAATTTTAATTAATCCTAATTAACATAGTTTTAATTAATTTTAATTAACAAAATTTAAAATCGTTATTGTATTATTTTAGAAACGCTTATTTTTAATTTATGTAAGGAATTGTGCAATTTATTTTCTGATAACAAGCTATCAAATTGATAACAGTTTTACGCACTTGCGTTAAGCCCCGGTTTCCCAGAGCACTACTCATTACATAAACTGATAATAAATATTTATGTTGTTTTGATATATTATACAGAGTTGTATAATCGATGGACGTATAGAGCCATTAATTTTTCCCCGACTAAACGAGACGGAAGCCATAATTGAATTTTAAAACACTCAAATGACAACCTGTACGCATTGTCTGGGAGTTAAATACTGTATGGTGGTATGTACTCATCTTGCACTCAATTTGTAATTAAAGGTAATTAACATTTCCAAAAGAGCTAATGCACTTTAGAAATCACCTTCAAGACATTGTCGGTCCTATTGAAGACAATTACAATGTTCACACTTATCTTATATTGTTTGTAAAAAGTAACTTTCATAAAGGCAATTACTAACACGTGGTAAACAGGCATTATTTCAGTTCGGTAGATGTTTCACAGTTTGACACGCTACATGTAAGTGCATGCACCTGCAAACGACCGATGTTGTAAGGTGTGTAAAGTTTGCCTTTGTTTATTTTAATATCTTGAAATTCTAAAAAATCTGCAATTTATACAAATAATTAAAGTTATTATATGAAAGCTTTCCCATCCGTGAGACGACAACGCTTTCACTACAGTAGCAGTAATAGATTATACTTTATACCATAACCGGTGTTCCTCGGTTAATATCGCTGACCTGAACTATGTTAACAAACGAGTCCCGCCAAGTGGATAAATTGCATTTGATTTAAAATAAAGGTACATACTTTGTTGTTATTGATCTAAGATAAGTGTGGAACAATTTAAGTATCAAAAAGTGCACACAATATGTGAAAACGGGAGGTCCGTACCAGTAGCAAAACCTCTGTGGTTTGGCTATAGATACGGATCCGTACCTCTAGAACCAGATTCTAGAGGTACGGATCCGTACCTGTAGCCACTTCCAAAAACATAACTGCAGTACTTGAATAAACGTTGAACATGCCCAATATTGCACCTGTTTATATAAAGAAGACAAAATAAAAAATCAAAACAAATTTATTTGTTAAACCACTGAACTATATAAGCATGATAAATTCACAATTTTTTCCCAAATGAGCCGTTTCATCAAAATTCCCAAAATGGCCAATTTTGTCGATAAAAAATTCCCAATTTGGTCAGACTCCTTTTCCCAAAATAGGCAGAAAAACCCCTGCAGTTTACAGGACCTACTGTCTTGTAAAAATTTTATAAGTTTGAATTTGACTGTACATGTACTGGAAAGGGTTATGGGCACTTTCTGTTATTTATGTGATTTTGCTATCATTAATACATTCATTGTATTTGAACAATGCCAAATGAGGACTTGCATCATTTTAATTGCAAATAACCCAGTCACAATCTGGTTGTCAGTTACACATGTAAAATCTAATCTTAAAATATCCCACAAAAAATAGCAGCAGCATCATGTTCCATATGTGAGTATCGTGTCAACACATATGTCATTATTGTTAATATACACTTCTCAAAATTTGCTAAGGACAACTTTTTATTTTCACATTATCTTCAATTTTAGATTTCTTTCATTTTAAATTGTTAATTTGCAGGTTTTATTATTATAATGTGTGTTTTTGATTTTATTATGCCCCCCTTTGAAGAACAGGTGGTATATTGTTGTGCACATGTTGGTCAGTCTGTTCGTCTGTCGGTCCGTGCACCAGATGGTTTCCGGATGATAACTCAATGACGCTTAGGCCTATGATCATAAAACTACATAGGTACATTGATCATGACTGGCAGATGACCCCTATTGATTTTCTGGTCATTAGGTCAAAGGTCAAGGTTACAGTGACTCGAAATAGTAAAATGGTTTCCAGATGATAACTCAAAAACGCTTATGTCTAGGATCATGAAACTTCATACATACATTGATCATGACGGGCATATGACCCCTATTGATTTTCAGGTCACTAGGTCAAGGTCACAGTGACTCAATATAGTAAAATGGTTTCCAGAAGATAACTTACATGTAAGAATGCTTACGCCTAGGATCATGAAACTTAATAGGTACATTGATCATGACTGGCAGATGACCCCTGTTAATTTTCAGGTCACTAGGTCAAATGTCAAGGTCACAGTGACTTGAAACAGTAAAATGCTTTCCTGATGATAACTCAAGGATAATTAGGCCTAGGATCATGAAACTTCATAGGTACATTGATCATGACTGGCAGATGACCCCTATTGATTTTCAGATCATTAGGTCAAAGGTCAAAGTCACTGTGACAAATAAAATATTCACACAATGGCTGCCACTACAACTGACAGCCCATGTGGGGGGCATGCATGTTTTACAAACAGCCCTTGTTTTTATGTATTGATTAATCATTAATGCATGGTGCTGGCTGAATCTAGCTACGGGTGAACTTCAAATTACACATACTATAAAAAGTGATCCTAAGCAAATTTGGAAAAGTATATTTGTGATTAACACATATGGTGTCAATCTAGCAGTTTAATGGCGCGCCTTACAAACATCTGAGCTGATTAAAGTAATGTGTTTAGGGAAAGAATAATTGAATAGGAATGAAATAATTTTCCTTCTGTTTGAACTGTTTTTATTGTTTAACAGCTACACACTTTAGAAATGCATTGTATATGCATGTATGATTAAAATTAAAGAATGGCTTTAAAATAGTAATTTGTTTTTAAAAAATGGAAAAGATTGGGTGGCAAAATAATTCACAACTAAGCGAAAGGGAATATTAATACCTACATGTTACTAAGTTTGAATGAAGGAACCACTGTATTTTGAACAGAAAGACTTGTTATAAAATAGGAATTAAGTTTAATTTTTCAGTTTTTTTTTTTTAGACAAGAATATACTGTGAATAGTTTTTGCTCATGTGTTGTAAATTATTTTGGCTGTTAAATCTTCCCACATCAAAAGAGTGAACATATTGAAACAAAAATCATTTTTATGAAATGATATTCTTTAATAGAAGATATACATGTTAATTGCATGCTATGGTTTTTCACTATTTTATCGTTTAACCCTTTCCCACTTATAAGCAAAGTGAAAATGGCTATGTGAAAACAGCATAAAACCAGAACATCCAGGTTTTATGCTGTTTGCTGCTCATCTGCGTCTAAAGGTTGGAAATGAAGCCTTTAAAACTTGAATCAAGTAAGAAAGGTATTTAATTAAATGTAACTTTCTAAGGGGCTACAAATGCGTCAGAAAACATATTTATGTGGTAGAGGGTTAACATACTTATTTTACCCAAAATGGACAGGCCAGGGCATTTTGTAGTTTTGCTTGAACATTCGTGCAGATCTGTCATCATGATCATTAATTTACTTCATACAAATATTTTTTGCAGATATCATGTCATTTTTTCGCAATACCATCTGGTTTGTGAAGGGCATGAAGGAGTACACAAAGTAAGTGTTTATCACTTTACAAGATGTCCTAAAATATAATTAGATTATCATTTACCAGTTTAAAACATTCATACATGGGATTGTTATATTATTATAGCAAATATAAAATGGAGGAAATTTGTCCAACTAATGTTTAATGAATACACATAATAAATTAGTATCATTTAGATAAAACAGAACTGTGATTGCAGTTGTAAATGTCATCAAATTAATATGTTCATGTTTTTACAGACATTGATTTGTAAAAGCATCATGCATATCTTAAGGACTTTACTCTTTATGTGTTTCCACAATTGAGTGTACAATCCGCTATTAAGTTTGTGCATGGGTACATGACATTTTGGAGAAAAGTCAATCATGGTTAAGGTTCAAGTTTTAATATTAATTATAAATAATGAAATATATTGTAAATATATTATGTATAATGCAATGGCAAAATACAAATATTCTTATTTTTCAAACAATACCAATTAAAAAATATATAAAAGTATTTCATGTGTAAAATATATATTTGTTGCATACATACGGCATGAAGCAGTACTACGTTGTATGAACATGTTCATCCTTCTTCAGGGGTGGCTATGCTTCAGCTTCAAAGAACTTCAGGGCAGGGGATCTGGCGGTGGATGTTACAGGGCGGAGTTTCATGATAACAGGGGCCAACAGTGGACTGGGCAAGGCAACAGCGATGGCTTTGGCACAAAGAGGTTAGTGTGAATCTGGGGAGGCAAAATTGACTGCCTTGGCACAAAGATGTTAGTGTCTAATGAAGTAACAGGAGTACTTTGACTCTGAGATGTTTGTACATATAAAGGGTTATCTGCTGCAATTGCTTTGGTATAGAGAGGTTATTACTAGCCACAGTTGTTTGAACGGCTCTGTGCAAAAACTATAGTTATTGCTTTACTTATACAGTACCAACCTTTATGTCCGAATGTGAGGAAATTCCTTGTGCCACTATACATTGAGCATGCATGTTTATGGAATGTAGTTTCTTGTGCCATACATTGAGCATTCATGTTATGAAAATACTGATGGAATTTCTTATGCTATACATTGAGCATTTATGTTATGTTATGGAATTCCTTATGCCATACATTCAACATTCATGTTATGTGATGGAATTTCTTATGCAAAACATTGAGCATTCATGTATTGTGATGGAATTTCTTATACCAAACATTGAGCATTCATGCTATGTGATGAAATTTCTTATGCCATACATAGAACATCCATGTTATGTGATGGAATTTCTAATGCCATACATTGAGCATTCATGTTGTGTGATGGAATTTCTTTTGTCATACATTGAGCATCCATGTTATGTGATGGAATTTCTAATGCCATACATTTAACATTCATGTTATGTGATGGGATTTCTTATGCCATACATTCATCATTCATGTTATGTGATGGAATTTTTTATGTCATACATTGAGCATTCATGTTATGTGATGAAATTTCGTATGCCATACATTGAGCATTCATGTTATGTGATGAAATTTCTTATGCCATACATTGAGCATTCATGTTATGTGATGGAATTTATTATGCTGTGCATTGAGCATTCATGTTATGTGATGGAATTTGTTATGCCATACATTGAGCATCCAGGTTATATGATGGAATTTATTATGCCTTGCATTGAGTATTCATGTTATGTGATGGAATTTCTTGGGCCATACATTGAGCACTCATGTTATGTGATGTAATTTCTTATGCCATACATGCAGAATTCATGTTATGTGATCGGATTTCTTATGCCATACTTTCAACATTCATGTTATGTGATGGAATTTATTATGCCATACATTCAGCATTCATGTTATGTGATCCATTGTCTTTTGCCATACATTCAGTAATCATGTTATTTGATCCATTGTTTTTTGCCATACAGAGGGCAAACACAGTTATGCAATGAATGTCCTTGTACCATACTAACAGCAATACAGTGGATTAATGATTCATTGAGGGAATTCTTTTTGCCAAACATTGGTCATATACTTATATTTATATGATTTGTTTTGTGCACAACAGGGGGCACAGTACACATCGTGTGTAGAAACAAGGAAAGGGGGGAGGAGGCTAGAACGGAGATCACAGAGACTACTGGCAATCAGGTACATATGTGTGTGCCATTTTTGTCAAGAGCTCAACAAAGCAGTCACAATGCTCGAGTGTATGTGCATCCCTATGTATGTAAGTTAGGAATGCAATTTTGTCATTTTATGCCAAATTTTAAAATAAGCTTTAACAAATGTTAACATCAGAGAGAACATCTGTCTACCTAAAAGGTCAAAATGTGAATGGTCTCATTGGGCCATAAAACAGCCTATCCACGCTGATCATCAATTGAAATCGAAAACATTATGAAGATTTTGAAATACTTGTCATCGATAAATAAGCACAAAACTTTTATGTACAACAAAGGATGAATGATGTTGCCGATTTTCAATGCCTTCATGATGGAGATTAAGCAAGTAAGAATTTCCTAAAGGTCGAACATATGCAGATTGGAGCTTGTTATGTAATTACATGTACATGCATTATTGACAATAGGCTCGACATGTTACCAAAAGGTATTAAATTAAAATTTGATATAGAAAAATAACACTGATAGATGTGTGTTATGCCTTGCCCTTTTAATGTAGATAACTGAATAATAAAGTTATATTTGTTATAGAAATATGGGTCTTTTGTCTCCTCATAAGTTGCATTTTAAGCAAAAATTAACATAGTTCATTTAGTCATTATATTATTATTCAGGGCTTTTTACCCTTATATAACAGGGGCCGAAATTCGGCCCCTTCTCAATCGAAAATAAGATATTTTTTTCCCAAAATTGATAGAGGAATTTCCCAAATTGTAAAAAAAAAATGTTTTTTGTTTTACTTAGACATATTAGGCATCTCCCAAACTGAAAGCAATCAGCTCTAATATGATTAAGAATGCACCACAATGTGTCTTTTTAATACTTCCGCACAATGAAAAGTCAGTTACAAAAACTTTAAAAAACACGGTCTTCCCAAAATTAGAAGTTATTGCTCATGAAATTCCCTTTTTGAAAGGCTAGGACCTCTTCCCAATTTCCTGAAGAAAAGCCCTGATTATTATTACAACAATGATTATTATTACAACAAAATGTACAATGATATAATAAATTTAATATTTCAACTTAATATTGTACTTTGTATTGAAAATAATATATATTATCGTTGTAATATTAAACATGTTTTAATTGATGTTTGTGTAGTTGAAGTAAACATTTGCAAGTTTATTTTATCCGAGCTAATAAATCTGGTTCTGCAAAATCAGTCAACATCATTTTCCTCCCGTTGGTCTTCAACTCAATTACACCCTTTTTATGTACAATAAAATATATTCATTCTTTTCAGAATGTGTTCTTACATGAATTGGACACTTCAAAACCAGCAGATATTTATGCGTTCGTTAAAACTTTTGAAGCCTCGGGCAACGCACTGCATGTGTTGGTAAGTTGTTGATGTATTTGCAATAATTAAAAGCATGGGAGTAGTTACTGTTAAATAGTGTTTCAAATTAAAAAAACAAAAATAATTATTTGAGTATGATAATAATTGGTAATCCAAAGTCTATCTACTCAAATTTTATATTTGTATTTTTCTTACTATATGAATTTATTCTTTATCATAAATTTTATTTGGAAGAGTATGTTCAAGTACCAGACAAGTCTGTGTCGTAGAGCATCAATGAACATGTCCTTAAAAGTAAGTATGTCTCAAATTGCATACTTTATAATTACATCTGGTATTGCCATGTTAAGATATTTAAGGGCAAACAGTTTTTAGAACAATACAAGCATGTTGTATTAAGTGAAATGTAACTTTTTCCCAGATCAACAATGCAGGCTGCATGATCAACACACGCTCAGTAACCGATGATGGATTGGAGAAGAACTTTGCTACTAACACTCTCGGTAAGCTGTTATGATCCTAAATTGACATGTCATTAATATATCTACATCAAATTACCAGTAACTTGGTCCATATTTTACTTAACACAAATCAAAACCGTAAATGATTGACCTATTGAATTATCTTAATAACATAATCAATGCAATGCTTCATGATATGATACAGATAAGTATTTTCCATAAGTCCCATAGGAAACCTGTGAACAACAACCACAATGAATATTAGATGGCAATTAACATTGACCATTATTGACATCAGATGAAAACATACATAGCCCTTTACTGACTAAACATGGACATTCAATAGTCCATGATCGACTTAAGATGAACATTAATATGGTTTTTGAGTGACTTACGATGAACACATACATGGTCCATCAACTAAAGATAAACACTGACATGGTCCATTGACTTAAGATAAACACCATTATGGTCCATGCTTTGCTGAATATTAAAGCGGGTATATACGATTTTTTATATCTGTTAAATTGTAATATATAGATAGATAGATAGATTTATTTCGGCATAGGAAGCATATACACAGTTCACAACATAACATAGAATAAAATAATAAGCAATTATTAAAAACTATATCATGTAAAATAAACTATGACATGCTCACCAAACCAAGGATAACACAAAAAAGAGCAAGCCCTTATTTCCATTGTGGTCCTTATTATTGGTGGCATGACAAAAAGAGGCAGACCTTAAACATAACTATGTTGACCTTAAACATAACTATGTTCACAGTATAATAATTATTTAATGAAATAAAAAATATATATCACCGTTCAAAAGAGATCAAACTAATTATCACAGTAGTGCTCAGAAAATATGACAGGAGCTGGAATTTAAGATCAATTGATAATGTTATCAATTATTGCAACACATAGATATTTTGACAGTTGTAATTTGATGATATGAGGTATCATGAATTATCTAAATTAAATATATTGCTAAAATGTATGTTATGAAGTATGAACTAATAATTATTAAAAATAAAAACCTAAGACGAAGTTAATATCTGCTTATTAAAAGTGAAAAGATACACATATATAAAAAGTTAAATATTATTCATTAAATGACTTTTAATGGCAACTTTAAAGCCTTCTAACCTGTGGACCTCAGTGAGTGACTCAGGTAAAGAGTTCCAGAGTTTAATGCTGTTAAAAGAAAAGGATTTGGAACCATGACATTTGACCTTGGGTAAACAATACCCACCCTTTTTACTAAGCCTAGTGCTGTAATTATGCATAGAATCTTGGGAAACAAAGTGTTCACTCAAATAATCTGGAAAAAGGCCATTTCTTATTTTGAAGACATGACATAACATTATTTGATTTACTCTCATGTGAACTGGTAACCAGTTGAGGGACTTAAAGTGAGATTGGTCAATATGAACTCTAGAATCAAGGTCAAGAACAAACCTAATTAACTTATTTTGACCGGTTTGTAACTTATTTTTTAAAGACTGAGTTATACTATTATACCAAACAGAACAAGCATAATCATAATGACACTGAATCAGAGACATTACAAGAAGTTTCTTCGTATGCAAAGTAAGGAAATCTTTCTTACGATAAAGGAATTTTAACCTAGAATTGGCCTTTTTCAAAAGAGACTCAGCCATTGAGCAGAAAGAAAGGTTTTGGTCAAGGGTAATTCCAAGATACTTAACGGATGATGTAGAAGCAATGGGTGTACCATTACAAGTTATATCAATGCTAGATTGTGACCTAAGTTTTATATTGATAAAAGATGTTACAATAACACAAAATAGGCAAGAAAAATTATACATTAAAGCCGAATTTCATTAAATGCAGCAAAGACCAATTAGCGCCCCGAGCCGATAGTGACGTACATATTTTCCTACAATAACCGAAGCATTCGTCTTTGTATTATAAACCGTTAAACCACGAGGGGTGTTCCAAAAGTTTGTGGATTTTCGCTATACCTTAGTTGTTTGCTGGTAAAAGTCAATGAAATTTACATATTATACAAACCAATTATCACGGACTTTATATATAAGCTAAAAATGCATGAATTCCATAAAGCCCGTTTAAAAAGCGTTGCCATAGAGACCTCAGTAACGACATGCGGCGTACGCGTGTATTTTATTATAAGTATGAGCGTTACGGGAATTTAAATTTGGTTTAAATGTCGTTGATAAACAGAATTTACGGCAAATTTCACGTTACAGCGACTAAGTCCTCCTTACAACCCGGATTTGGCCACTATGGACTTCCGCGTCTTCCCGGAAGTTAAATCACAGTTGCGCGGTATTCGCTTTGCAAGTAAACAGGAACTTACAGTTGCAGCAAAGCGAATCGTGTCGTCTTTTGACGCTGACTGGAATAGAGACTCTTTTGACAAGTGGATTTCCCGACACATAAAGTGCATTCGCGTTGGAGGTGATTATGTGGAAAAGATTTGACAGTTGTTAACTTCATAACGTCATTGACGTTGAACAGAAACGTTACACGTGCGTCGGTGTGCGCATTGTGCACATGTTTAAATCTCTGATATATATTTATTGTTTTATGTATTTCCATGATATTTGGGGAGTATATTTGGAAAGGACGAAATATTCTTAACATGCTATTTGTTTGTCCATTTATGTTACCACATGAAAGTTATAGCAAAAATCCACGAACTTCTGGAACACCCCTCGTAAGTTTAGATGCACATCGTACATGTATGGTATACATGCTGGCAAATTCGGCTGTACAGCCGTTTTCAATTTCAGAATTAAATATCTGGCTTATTTCGCATTTTTCGACACATGTTCTTCTTAACTTTTATTTTAATTTATATTCAAATATATAAAAGTTTTTTACACAGTTTATATAAATTCATAAATATTTGACAAATTCGTATATACCCGCTTTAACACTTACATGGTCCATGATTTACTTAAGATAAAAATTTATTGGCCCTTAATTTACTTAAGATATACAGTAATATAATGTATGATTGACTTAAAACACATGATCCATGAATTATTGAAGATAAATACTAATGTGGTCCATGATTTACTTAAGATAAACACTAATATGGTCCATGATTTAGTTAAGATCAACATAATATGGATCATGATTAACTTAACATAAACATTCAATGGTCCTTGATTTACTAAAGGTAAAAACTAATCGAGTGTATGATAGACTTAAGATAAACATTATCATGGTCCATGTTTGACTTCTAGTTAATAATAATATGTTTATTGATTGACTTAAGATAAGCACTTACATGGTCCATTTTAGATAAACACTAAAATGATCCATGATTTACTTAAGCGAAACACTAACATGGCCCATGATTTACTTAAAGTAAACAACCAATGGTCCTTGATTAACATAACACTAACATTTTATATATTTGACTTACGATAAACATAGTCCATGATTTACATAAGATAAACATTAACAAGGTTCCTGATTGACAAAGGATAAAGACTAACATGGTTCATGATTGAAGTAAGATAAACATAAACATGGTCCATGCTTGACTTAAGATTAACACTAACATGTCTGCGGTTGACTTAAAATAAACATAAATATGGTCTATGATGTGCGTAGGATAAATATTAATATGGTCCATGATTTGCTTTAGATAAATATTTATATGGTCCACGATTTGCTTAAGATAAACACTTAAATGGACCATGATTAACTTAAGATAAATATTAATATGAACCATGATTTACTTAAGATAAACACTTACATGAACAATGATTAACATAAGATGAACATTCACTGGTTTAGTATTTACTTAAGATATACTCTAACATTGTCTATGATATACTGAATATTAACATCACTATGGTCCATGATTTATTTAAGGTGAACATCAATGTGGACCACAATTGATTGAAGATCAACACTAACATTGCTCATAATTGACTTAAACTACACTCATACGGTCCATTATTGACATATGATAAAAACATTTTTTATAATTGACATTAGATAATGTCAACATGTTAGATGATTGCCATTGGATTACCATGAACATAGACCTTGATTGACAGCAGGGAAACATTGACTTGCTCATTATTGACATCATAAGATCAACATTAAACAGGGCATGATTGATTTAAGCTAATCATTTTCTTGGTCCCTTATTTGCAGTTTTGCATTAACCACTTTAATACTGAAATACGTATTTGGACACATGTGTAGCCCCATAGAAAGTTAAATTTAATTAAAGAACTTTGTTAATAGATTCAAGTTTTTTAGGCTTCATTTCTAACCCATAGATACTGATGAGCAGCAAACAGCAGAAAACCTGAACCTGTTCTGGTTTTATGCTGTTTGCACATAGCCATTTTCACTTTGCTTCTGAGTGGGAAAGGGTTTAATAAACATGAAGTGGATATTTACATGAGATAAAATATAAATATGATTTTTGATACTTTTAAACCTTTAAACTTTAAAGTGATCAATGGTAAATGTTTCATATACATGTATATAAACATTCCTATTGTCAATTATTTGCTTATTAATCTGTTTGTTTAGCCTTGTTTATGTCCTTTTGTTCTTAATTTGACTCTTCTGTATTGCAAATGTATATTTTTAATTATGTTTTTAATTTTAGGTACCCATGTTTTGACGACAGCACTAATTCCATTACTGTCAAAGGCCACAGACCCACGTGTGGTACAGTGGTTTTCCAGTTTGTTATTTTGAGCTATAATTATTTCTTATACAAATTATCAAACATGTTAAACTTACAGGGATGTGGGCACGCGTTCAACTGTCCATAGTTAAGATATTGCAAATATTTGTTTACATTTCGAAAACAAAAATACTGAAGCAGCCTCAAGAAACTCATTTTTTTGTATCTTTAAAATGCAAAGCAAGACCAAATGTGTTTAATATCTGCTTATAGTGACACATTTGTAGTAGTTCATTACAGTTTTTTAGCTCCACTGGCAAAAGGCCAGCGGGGCTTGTGTCATGGTCCTGTGGCCGTCGTGCGTCAGTGCGTTAATATTTCCTTTAAACATTCCTCTCCTAAACTACTGGTCCAATTCTGATGAAATATCTCAGGAATGTTCCTGGGGTGAACCTCTTTCAAATTTGTTCAAATTACACCCTGGGGTCAAATTTGACCCTGCCCCAGGGGGCACAAAATTGAAAATTTGCTTATGTAAGCAAATGAAATGAAAAAAAATAAAACTTTATAAACATTTGTAACGTTTCATGCGTGTCCACATGTGAAGTGTACAGTCCTCTACTTAGTTTGTTCAAATTATGCCCCAGGGGTAAAATTTGACCCAGCCCTGGGGGCCACAAAATCGACCAATGCTTATATAAGGCTTATTATGTGAAAACTTTAAAAATCTTCTTGTCCTTAACCATAAGGCATAGGGCTACCACATTTGGTATATAGTGGCATCTAATAGTTCTCTACCAAGTTTGTTCAAATTATGCCCCTTGGGTCAAATTTGACCCTGCCCGCAGGGTCACAAAACTGAACATACGCTTATATGGGGCCTTTTTGTGAAAACTTTAAAAATCTCTTGTCCATAACCATTAGGCCTAGGACTACCAAATTTGGTATGTAGTGACATCTAATAAACCTCTACCAAATTTGTTTAAATAATGCCTCTGGGGTCAATTTGACCCTGCCCCGGGGGTCACACAATTGAATAAACGCTTATAAAGCGCCTATTTTGTGAAATCTTTAAAAATCTTCTTGTCGAAAACCATTCAGACTATGGCTACCAACTTTGGTATGCAGTAACATCTTATAGTCCTCTACCAAGTTTGTTCAAATAATGCCCTTTGGGTCAAATTTGACTCTGACCGGCGGGTCACAAAATTGAACATTATATACGCTAATATCTTGCTTATTTTGTGAAAACTTTTAAAATTTTCTTGTCCTTAACTCTAGGACCAAGGGCTACCACATTTTGTATGTAGTGAGATATAGTAGTCCTCTACAAAGTTTGCTCAAATTATGCCCCTGTGGTTAAATTTGACCCAGCCCAGGGGGCACAAAAGTGTACACGTGCTTAAAAAGGGCCTATATTTAAGTATTTGCACATGCCGAGAATATTTGTTTCAGCCTTTTTTTCAGCAGTAGAGCGATACAGGGCCATCATGGCCCTCTTGTTTGTATGGTCATTAGGCAATGTTTGTTTGGTATCTCAGGAGTATAAAATTTGCAGATTATAGTATCATCGGGTGGGATGTTGACGAAGTCTTTAGACGTGGAAGACTTGCAGTTTGAACGCATGCAGCCATTTGATGGCACGTCAGCTTATGCGCAGAACAAACGTCAGCAGATTGTGATGACGGAGCAATATGCCAAGAAGTTCCCAGACATTCATTTCTCATCCATGCACCCGGGCTGGGCTGATACGCCTGGTAGGTAATGGCATCATTATCACTATATGAACAGGTCGCCGTGGTGTATTGTTAATGGTGTCCACCTTGCGACCATGATGTCATTGGTCAGGGCCCTCAATCTATACAATCTGCGGCCGAATTTCGACCGCAGTCCCCCACCTGAAAAGTATACTTTTTCCCCTTTTTAAGGGGAAAAATTTCCCCTGAAATAAAAACAAAATGTTTAATAAGATTAGTCTCATGATTATTATATCTCAATTCTGTTTCAATTTAATTTTGTCAAACATACTAAATTATGAAAAAAGAAATAAATAAAGTGCAAACATGTACAAAGGTTATAATGAGAGAGTAAGTAAAAAAATCCCCCCAAAAGCGAAACGCCGCGAAAATTCCCCCTCTTGAGGGTTTGACCTGCTTCCCCTTAAATGGATTGAGGGCCCTGTGGGTTGGATTCTGATTGCGGAAGTGTTCTTATGATACCCCGGAAAGACACCAAGTACTGGTTCTACTGAGCAAGCGGACTATAGAGTGTTTCAATCCAAGACTTTTGATGCAATCGAGTTAATAAAAATATCTTGAAACTAATATCACTTAAGTAACTAAATCCGCAAGAAATAAGTTCCCGAAACTGAAACATGTGTGTCCATTTTAATGAGTTTAGTACACTGAATTAGTTAGTTGTTTAGTAATTAAGATTATTTCTATATGTATGCCCCCCGCCCCCCCCCCCCCCCCCCCCCCCTAAGAAGAGGGGGTATATTGTTTGGCACATGTAGGTCGGTCCGTCTGTCGGTCCGTCCACTAGATGGTTTCCGGATGATAACTCCAGAACGGTTAGGCATAGGATCATAAAACTTCATAGCTACATTGATCATGACAGGCAAATGACCCCTATTGATTTTCAGGTCACTAGGCCAAAGGACAAGGTCACAGTTACTCGAAATAGTAAAATGGTTTCCGGATGATAACTCAAGAATGCTTAGGCCTAGGATCATGAAACTTAATAGGTACATTGATCATGACTTACAGATGGCTCCTTTAATTTTCAGATCACTAGGTCAAAGGTCAAGGTCACAGTGGCTCGAAAAAGTAAAATGGTTTCCGGATGATAACTCAAGAATGCTTACACCTAGGATCATGAAACTTCATAGGTCCATTGATCATGATTGGCAAATGACCCCTATTGATTTTCAGGTCACTAGGTCAAAGGTCAAGGTCACAGTGACTCAAAACAGTAAAATTGTTTCCGGATGATAACTCAAGAATGCTTACGCCCAGGATCATGAAACTACATAGGAACATTGATCATGACTGGCAGATGATCCCTATTGATTTTCTGGTCACTAGGTCAAAGGTCAAGGTCACAGTGACTCGAAACAGTAAAATGGTTGGCGGATAACTCAAGAATGCTTAGGCCTAGAATCATGAAACTTCATAGGTACATTGATCATGACTGTCAGATGACCTCTATTGATTATCAGGTCACTAGGTCAAAGGTCAAGGTCTGATTGCGGAAGTGTTCTTATGATACCCCGGAAAGACACCAAGTACTGGTTCTACTGAGCAAGCGGACTATATAGTGTTTCAATCCAAGACTTTTGGTGCAATCGAGTTAATAAAAATATCTTGAAACTAATATCACTTAAGTAACTAAATCCGCAAGAAATAAGTTCCGAAACTGAAACATGTGTGTCCATTTTAATGAGTTCAGTACTCTGAATTAGTTAGTTGTTTAGTAATTTAGATTATTTCTATATGTATGCCCCCCGCCCCCCCCCCCCCCCCCCCCCTAAGAAGAGGGGGTATATTGTTTGGCACATGTCGGTCGGTCCGTCTGTCGGTCCGTCCACTAGATGGTTGGCGGATAACTCAAGAATGCTTAGGCCTAGAATCATGAAACTTCATAGGTACATTGATCATGACTGTCAGATGACCTCTATTGATTATCAGGTCAAAGGTCAAGGTCACAGTGAATCGAAATAGTAAAATGGTTCCAGGATGATAACTCAAGAATGCTTACGCCTAGGACCACGAAACTTCATAGGTACATTGATCATGACGGGCAGATGACCCCTATTAATTTTCAGTTCACTAGGTTAAAGGTCAAGGTCACAGTGACAAAACACGAATTCACACAATGGCTGCCACTACAACTGACAGCCCATATGGGGGGCATGCATGTTTTACAAACAGCCCTTGTTATCATTTTAATAATCTATGAGCATAGAAGTAGCCAAAGCATTTATTATGGTTTGGTATAATTAAGTGTAATTTGTTAGCAATTATGTGTTTTATTAGCTCACCTTTTGTGATCGCCTATTGTCCATCGTCCGTCCTGCGTCGTGCGTTGTACGGCATCAACATTTAGCTTGTTAACACTCTAAAGGCCACATTTATTGTCCAGTCTTCATCAAATTTTGTCAAAAGATTGGTCTCAATGAAAATTGTAACGTTTGCTTGAAAAACATTGCTGCCAAGGGACGGGGAATTTATCCTCATATCGCTATATATGGCTATAGTAAAACACTCTAGAAGCAACATTTATTGTCCAATCATCAGGAAAATGGGTCAAAAGATTTGTCCCAATGGTATCTTGGAAAAGTAGGAATATGGTTCCAGGTGCTTGAAATAACATGGCCACCAGGGGACCGGGAATTTTTCCATATATGGCTTCATGAACCTTCATGAAACTTTGTCAGAATATTTGTTTAAATTATATCTTTGATGCGTATGAAAATGGTTTTGGTCTGTTGAAAAACGTGGTTTACAGGGTTTTCATTATTGATGAAAGTTGGTTAGAACATTTGTTCTAATGACATATTGGGCTGCACAGAACAGGTCAGTTCCTTTAAATCTCATGTGAGAGACATTGGGCCTTTGAGGCCCTCTTGTTTACAAAAGTAAGAATCATATTTTATTAAAGTTATCGTATATGGCACTGATAACGTCATTGTTCAACTGGTTTCTGAACATTATAGTTGAAACACTTCGGACATACTAACCCTAATCATCAACCTTTTATAAAGGAAGATATTTTTGCTTTTACACACACTCTTGAGATTGTAAAATGGTTTTCATTCTACATGTACATTATTATCCCCCGCCAGAGGCGGAGGGATATTGTTTTGGCGTTGTCCGTCCGTCCGTCCGGCTGTCCGTCCGTCCGGCACTTTTGTGTCCGGAGCCATATCTTGGAAGTTCTTTGGTGGAATTCATTTAAACTTGGTATGAGTATATATATGCATAAGAGGATGATGCACGCTAAATGGCATTGTACACCATCTGTTAAAAACAGACTTATGGCCCTTTGTATCTTGAAAAAATGCTTTTTAGTGTCCAGAGCCATATCTTGGAAGTTCTTTGGCGGATTTCATTGAAACTTGGTATGAGTATATATATGCATAAGAGGATGATGCACGCCAAATGGCATTCTACACCATCTGTTAAAAACAGACTTATGGCCCTTTGTATCTTGAAAAAATGCTTTTTACTATAGGCACTTTTGTGTCCGGAGCCATATCTTGGAAGCGCTTTGGCGGATTTCTTTGAAACTTGGTATGAAATAAATTGTAAAGGCTTAAGAACCTTCCTTTGTCTTAGCTTTGTGTTATTGTCCTCCGTCAGTCCATCTATCATTATGTTCATCCGTCCAATTTGCACCCATCCTCAAACAAAGCATATGTTGCGGGGGATACCTTGGGCCTTGCAGGCCCTCTTGTAATATGTGTCATCACCTGATAAAACGACGACCCTTATCTTTCAGTATCATTATTTCCCTATATTTCTTTTGTTTCTTGTAAATTAACATTTCTTCTACACAGCATTGTTTATCAGTCTTTATTGTTCTTAGAAGTAAATCAATGCCCTTCATTTTAGCCGTGCAAACCTCGATGCCTGGTTTCTATGAGAAGATGAAAACGAGGCTACGTACAGTGGAGGAAGGTGCCGACACCATCGTCTGGCTGGCCGCGTCACCAGCTGGCAAGACACACAAGAGTGGGCTGTTCTTTCAAGGTACTTCACTAATACCCGACACATGACAATATTGTAATATTGTAAAAATATTGCATCGAATATTATTATGACGGTCATCGTATACCAGCGGTGTAGGCGAATTTAAAATGTGTGTTTAACATTGTTATTTGTTAATGACGTCAAGCGTTGTGTTCTAGCTGTGTTGCTCACAATTTATTTCTGGCGTCCAAATAGGCATCTCAACGGAGTTTTGTTTATATAAATATATTACTCTGGAAAATCATAGAATGTTAATATTATAAATTATTAAAGATTTTGTCGTTTTCCGACCAATGCCACAACCAATGAAAGTCAGTATATTTACATAATAAATAATTTATGCTTTATGAACACTAGATACAGTTTTTGTGCGCGCCCTTTTAAAAGCAAAACATGTATCCCAACGGTTAAAATTTCATTCAGTATCAAATTCTTGGAAAATTCACGCAATTGTATCCGCTGACTTTTAAAACCATAATTTAAAACCGCAGTATTCGGTTCTATATCGGACAAGTCTTAAATTAAAAAAAATAATCAAAGTAGACTTTGTATGTTATGCTTTATACCAATCTTCTCACATTGTGTATTGTGTATCCTCATTCAGACCGACACCCTACCTCCACACATTTGCCGCTGAGTTTCACTAAATCCCGACCAGAACAAGACCAACAGTTGATGGACAAGTTAGACGAAATGGCTGCCAGGTTTCGACAATGAATATTCATAATATAATTGTTTCATGACAGCCGTAGTCGTACTTTATTTATAATTTATGTCATGTGAGACAATAATTAAGTTTGTATAATTTACCTCAAACCAATATATGTTTATGCTTATGTATGTGTCAGTTCAGAAGTGTAACTGAAATATAGTTTGACGTGATAGGTTTGAGATCTCGGGCTAAGTGAAGTTCATTATTGTTCCTTTAAATAGCTGATGTGATTGGTTTACATTCTTGGGCTAAGTGAAGTAAGTTCAAGTACCTGTAAATAGTTTAATGTGATTGGTTTATGATATTTGGCGACGTTAAGTTAATAAGTGTTCTTTCAAATTATTTTTGTGATGCGTGAACAATCTTTGACTAAGTGAAGTTCATTACTCTATCTTTAAATAGTTTGATGTGATAGATTTATGATCCTGGGTTAAGTGAAGTCCATTACTGTTCCTTTAAAAAGTTGACGTGGTTGGTTTGCGGTCTTGCGCTAAGTGAAGTTCATAGTCGACGTGAAGGTTTCACAATCTAGGGCTTTGTGAGGGGCGTTTAGTTTTCCGCTTAAATATCGTTGTGAAAAAGCGATCATAGTATTGCTAGTTATTAGTGTGTTATATGCGATGTGGTGCAATATATTAACATAAATAATCTACCTTATATTTTACGGCGTCTATAGTAGACAAACATATGTATTTATAACTGTTTAAATTAATATTGACCAACATTTACATGTTATAATAAAATACAAGTTTCGGCTTATGTGTTTTAAGTAAATATCTAGTTGAACTTATGTATAGTTATACAAAAAAATGTTGGAACCAATGCTTTGTAATAAAATATATATGTGAACGAATGTTTTCGCCATGCTTTTGAAGGCAGCTTTACCTTTTGTATTGAAATTAAAATAAGTGATACAATGTAAACATGTTTCCGATCAGAATTTATATATTATTAGCTCATCTTTTTTGTGAAAAAAAAATGAGTTATTGTCATTACCTTGGGATCTGCGTAGGCGTCGGCGTCCGGTTAATTTTTGTGTTAAGGTCCACTTTTCTCATAAAGTATCAAAGCTATTGCATTCAAACTTGGTACACTTACTTACTATTATGAGGGGACTGGGCAGGCAAAGTGAGATAACTCTGCTGTGCATTTTGACAGAATTATGTGCCATTTTTATACTTAGAAAATTGAAAATTTGGTTAAGGTTTGTGTTGAGGTCCACTTTATTCCTAAAGTATCAAAGCTATTGCTTTCAAACTTGCGACACTTACTGACTATAATAAGGGGACTGTGCAGGCAAAGTGATGTAACTCTGACTGGCATTTGGACAGAGTTATGGCCCCTTTATACTTAGAAAATTGAAAATTTCCTTAAATTTTGTGTTTTGGTCTACTTTTCTCCTAAAGTATCATAGCTATTGCTTCAGACTTGGAATGCTTGCAAACTATCATAAGGGGACTGTGCATGACAAGTTTCATAACTCTAGAATTATGACCCTTTTTGACTTAGTTACTTTGAATATATGGTTAAATTTTGTGTTTACATCCACTTTACTTCTAAAGTGTCAAGGCTATTGCTTTCAAACTTCAAATACTTTCATACTATCATGAGGGTACTGTACCTGGCAAGTTGAATTTTACCTTGACCTTTGAAGAATGACCTTGACTCTCAAGGTCAAATAATTAATTTTTGCTAAAATTGCCATTACTTCTTTATTTATGATCAGATTTTATTGATACTCTGACAAAACAACTCTAACCTTACATACAAAAATGGACTCCACCCAAACCATCCCCCATGCTCTCCCCCCCCCCCCCCCCAGAATCCCCCCCCCCCAAAAAAAAAGTAATTTTTATTTTTAATTTATTTTATTGTTGAAAGATCATCTTATAAATGACCACACCCTCAAACTATACCCCCTGACCCCCCGAAAAAATATATATGAATATATATAAATATTTTTTGAAACATGGTTAAAAAACAAAAATATTTTATTTTTAATTTATTTTTGAAAGACTGTCTAACTATCCCACCCAAGAATCCCCTCCCCCCCCCCCCCCAATTTTTTTTATTTCATTTTTTTTTCTTATTTTTGGAAGATAATGTAATAAATGACCACACCCCTACACTATACACCCATCTCCCCCCTTCCCCTCCATCTTTTTTTTATTGAAGTATTGAGATAGGTCCCTTCACCTTTAAAAAGAAAAATAGATAAGATGTCTGCACCTGCAAGGCGGTGCTCTTGTTTGATAGATGTTATAAACTTAATTGACACAATCTAAACTATAATAAAATACATGTATGGGTTGATTTAATATTTACGTCAATAAATGTTACATCGAACAATGCCTTCGCTAGTTAGAAGCATAATAAACGTCTGGAAATTCGGTTTTGTTGTTATTTTATACTTAAAAGTATTGAGCAGGCATGCGATTGAAAAGAAATCATGATAAATACATCAACTAGTTTAAAGCACACTTCCTTTCATATTAAACTAGCAAAATAAAAGAATACTATGTTTGAAAAATATTGCGAAATAACAATAAAAGTATTGACAGTTTCTAACACAAAATCTATTTTTTTTATATACACACGTCATTCGAATATCACGCACGAATCAGTACTCCTGCAAATTTATTAGACCTATGAGCGTTATCCTCATAAAGGGTACTTGTAGCGGTTGTTCTCACCCAGACCATGTCACCCATGTCCATCATGACATAGGCCTGCAGTGAGGAGCAACTATCGCTATACCCATCAGCCCCGTAGTGAGCTGACCTCTGAAGAGACTTGCCATTGTGTACAATCTCCAGATAAACAAATTGCGAAGCCTGGGGGCAATAGTGTACGGCAAAGCTGTATAGACCGGCAATAGAGGCGGTGAACTTTCCAGTTCCTTTGTCGTAGCCTTGACCTTCGTTGACCTCAACTCGTGAAAACACTACATCTTGCCCCGTGTTGACAGTTACAGATGAGGCGAGCTGGGCACGAAACTGTATTTTGGGGGTCTTCAAATCTCCTGAAATAACAACGCTTACACGGTACACTTTTTATTTTTGAGGAATCGTTTTATATCAAAGCGTCAAGTGGCGCTTTTATTATTTATTTTTATTATCATTAGTTTTTATTTGTCTAATTAGCAGATGCCAATTATGAAGCTTTATTGACATGTGTTTGCAATCCACAGTGATTCCGCTGAGAGTTTTTACGTTAGATATTGCATTTTATGTTTAAATTAATGCATATTGTTCGGTGAAAACATACAGTACTTTTACATTCGATTAATTGTTATTATGCATATAATGCCTGACAAACAGTTTCAAATGTGTCTGTTACAAAGTGGCATCAATGGCAATATATTTCAAATTGAGAAATGGGATTGTAATCATACAAACATATGCGATACATGTTTAACAAATATTGAAGCAATCGTTTGCGAATTTTGTGTTAAAGAACAAAAGCCACTGTTCAAGTATATAAGGATTGAAATCATACGAAGGATTCTTATATACAACATCACTTATACAACAGCAAACCTTACAAAACTAATTTTTAAAGTAAAACATACATGGTCCGAAAATAGTATATTAGATAACTTGAAAAAAAAAAACTAATGCTGCTTTAAAATGTTGCAAGTATGCCTTTCAATGTTACCTTTAAAACTCTCCACTCTGCCCTCCATTTCTTTGATCGAACGCCCCGATTCAGTCAGCATGTGTGATAGAGATTTAGACACGTTCGTCAGCGCTGTTTTAATGACATCGTTTAATGTTGCTTCCATTAAAATCTGCTTGCGTTCCATTGATTCAGTAGAAGAGTTTACTTTATCGTGTTCATCTTGAAGCTTTTTCAATGCATCCACAACTTTTGTATTAGTTTCCTTGATGTCTTTTAGTGTTTGTTCCAAGGCCAGCTCATTGCGGAGGACTCGCTCCAACAACATTTCTTCGAAATGATATTTCGAGCACATAGGACATGCGGGCTCCGCTGCCAATGCTATCCCGGAAAAAATCAGTACACAAAGAACTACTTTCATTTCTTTCTTCATTTTAGATCCGGTAGGTTCCAGATTTACGATAGTTTTTTTTCTTTTAGCCCGACTGCGTCGATATCAGGTGCAACAAGCGAATGGCTCATACAAATGGCCGTTCATATTTATATGTATACATAATATACAAGGCCACTGCGATAAATGATTTCTTTGCGGTATTCTTTAAGTTCATATCCAAGTTATATTGCTGTTGGTACAGTTATCGGAGAATGAAAAAAGCGATCTGTTTTTATAATGTTTTCACATTCGCGGAATCAGTACCTTTGATATCACTGATCTGTTTGTATAATGTTTTCATTTTCACGGAATCAGTAACTTTGACATCACTGATCTGTTTTTATAATGTTTTCATTTTCACGGAATCAGTTACTTTGATTTCACTGATCTGTTTTTATAATGTTTTCAGATTCGCAAAATCAATAACTTTGGTTTCACTGACATGTACCTATAATGCAACACACTTTGTACATATTTTAATCTGCTCTAATCTTAAAAGCAAATCACTTATTACAAATCTGCTATGCAGTTTACTAATTAACGTGCTTGCTCTTTACACATTTATTTTCTTGTGGACTAGATTCCGGTTATTGTACCTGGAAACTAATACGTTCAATTGCTTGACCAAATCCATTATCGAGATATACGCATGGTAAACGTCGTTCCTAAGTGGTTCTTAGTCGTTAAAACACGTGTGATTAATTAAGTCAAATTATACAACCTCTTAACGTCATCAACATTCCAATCAGACACAAGCCATTAGGCAGTTAAATGTTTACGTAGAAGCTCTTTAGCAGCCTTTTAAAGCAGCTTGTTATTTTATACGACTCAGCATTTACGAATGTGAGTTTATATTAATAGTATAAATACTTTTTTTCATTGAACGATTATAACCATTATGTCATCGCGATAAGGTTCCAATACATAAAACCTCACAAGCTGAAATCATCAATAAAATCGTATAGCCAAAACGGAAACTAAAACTAGATACATACAAACGCGTATATAAATAGTATTTCCTTGAGGTTGTTAAAGTTTGGCAAATATTTAGTTGCTTTGTTATTTTTTATTTTCGTCGGTATATGAACTGACTGAAAAACTACGTCTTATTGAAGCATATACGTCATCATACATCGATGAACTGAAGAACATGCTATTTACATTATTAATACTTAAATCTAGAACATGTATTTGATCATATATAGATATTTTGAAAACAGTTTGAAAAACGAGTATGTTTTGTAAATGTTGGAATTAAACATCTACTATTTAGTTTTATAATTAAACAAAGTAGCATAAGCGCGTACTTAACCTCGCTTTAAAAAGTGTAATAAAATGAATAAGATAAACTTTTTTCATAAGTCATATTACAAATAAACAGATAGAAAATGTCTATCAATACTGAAATTATAACAGCAAAACATCTATCAAATTGTATCTCATATAAATGCGCTAATATCAATACATGATTAATTTATGTACATCGTAAATACATATATTCATATTAAGATCACACGCAAAGTTATGTGTAATATCGACATGACAATGCAATATTTGGCTTCTCCTTCTTTTATTATACAGGATATATTCGTTTCATACTTTCATCACCATTCAAAAGCATTTTGCGAACTTGTTTACAAACGGAAAACAAGTGTTTTAGCGAACAAATAAACATGTATCTTAAACGTATAATATCAATTCAATGACTTCCGCCGGTTTCATAATGGACCGCGTCATACGAAAATAGCTCTTATGGCATATGCAACCAGCGTAGCTCCAGACCAGTCCGCCCATTCATGCAGTCCGGTCATTGCTAACCTATCCGCTATGAAGTCATGCACATATATCGCATGCTGGAACGCCAATTATTACACAGTGTAATGATTACATTTATTTCAGAAGTGTTGCATAATGTTTAACATACAGGCCTATATAAGTAATATGTATTATTATATTTTCTAATATAAACTTGCAACATTCCATGGGAATTTTTGTTTTTCTATGCTGAATCATTTTCTTGCAGACTTAATGGTTGTTACACCTGGAAGCCAATCAGTGCAGCAGGTAAAGTAAGACCATATGGTAAACCGCGTTCACATGTTATAAAGCTTAATTTATCGAAAATGTGTGGGTGCTATTTCAGTTCTCAAGAATAAAGACACTCAACAAACATTAAATCATATATCGCTGAATGCATTTGCATATTTCGCTTAGACTCCCCAGTGTAACTCCGAGCAGTCTGTTTGCAATATTAACGAAACCCACATGGCGACGCTATAATCGGTGAGAATTTTTTTAGAAGATAAGCGCACTTCATGAAACCTAGCATCCCGATAAGAGAAACATGTGCCTTAACACGTGCATGGGCAAGGACGGCAACTCCTGTAGACTTGTGCCTGAGACTGTTTTCAGAAATTGTCAGAAAGTATCACAAACTTGCGTCGAATACTAGAGTACGAAAGTGTCCACTTGAAAGTACCAATTGCGGCATGGAATGTTTGCGTAATGTCAGAATCCGTTGATTTTGTATTCCCAACATTTTTTTAACATGTAAAATAGCATCAGCATAACATTGAGTATAAATATTACTTGTGTTAATAGTTGGCAAATTTAGTTTTCTCATGAAAGTGTCATGATAAAACGCAATTTTCCCCACCATTTCGTTCGCACGTTTTTCCTTTACCGAACTTTTTAACGCATGCATATAGTTGTTTGTGAGAGTATAAACCATCCACACGTTCGTTCAAATATGTTGATAAATCTATACTTTACGCTGTTAAAAATAACCCAAAAGTTCGTCGAATTCAGAAGGCACGCATTCCGAACGTGGGCTAAACAAAAAAAGTAAATGGGTGCTTAGGCTTCAAAGGGTTCACACGACAAAGCACGTAACATAGAACTGATCGTCAACAAAATTAATGTTAAATTGATGCTACGGCTTGAAGGGGTTAACACGACAAAGCACGTAACATAGAAATGATCGTCACGACCTCGACATGACTTTTCACGGCTCTTGTAAACAACATGTAATGAACATGCAAGAGACAATATTTAACACGAGTAGCAGGCGACACAGGCATCGAACTCAAATCGCACACAGAGGAAGGGGGGTATACAGGGCATCACGACTGTTTGTACGTGTTCTAGCAACACTGAGAGGCATGATTATCAATCCCGTGCATTAAATGATCCGTGCTCTGTGAAAAGGGGCTTTAATGCTTAAAGTGTCGGCCAGATTAGCGGACTGCACAGGCTAATCTGGTACGACACTTTACGCACTTGCATTAAGCCCAGTTTTCTCAGAAAACGACTCAAATGATACCATGCTGGTGTCTGACTGAAGTCGCTCTTTACATATCAGTGCAGGGCTCAACATTAACCTAAAAGTACCTAGAACATCTACTTGCCCTGAACGTAAAGCCACTTGCCCAAACATGAAATATCACATTAACTGTCAACCTCATATTTTTAAATAAAGATCAAAATGATACACTACAAAACCTTTTTTATTTTTGCACATTTAACAACATGATTTTAGCAATTAAAGTCTCATTAAAGTCTAAATGAAATGCTCTTTGTTCTTTCTGTGCACTTGCCCGGGCGGACAACTACATTATAAAATACCCGGACCCAACTTTTACTTGCCAGGGGCAATAGGACAACCGTTAATGTTGAGCCCTGCAGTGGTGATCAATACAGAGATGCAGATGCAACGGCGCGATGAACCATTAAACGAAACTGAAAATTCAGCTGAGAGAAAAGATTGCAGACACAGATAATATATTCTTGGATACTCTTCATGATGGATTGATTCACTGAAAGGGCGACCTCAAGATGGGCCAGTCAATGTCTACTCTAAGCCAGTCTCGGACAATTTCCTACAAATGCCATTTCTTGATTGACGGACGGCCTGCACGCGATCTCGGGCCTTGCGAGAGTCACGCCGCAGTCATGGAGCCCAATATTTTTTCTTTGCCGCTCACTTTTCAGCTATATTAGTAAGAAAGTTACTGGCTTTTATTTCATAGTAATATTCGCTCTATATCTCGATTTTACTCGGTGCGAAATTTCTTAGCGGGATGACCTAATTAGGGCTCCATAAAGAGGGGAGTAACGTCGAGATATAAAACGAATTTAAATACGAAATAAACGCTAATCACATTTTTACTGATAAATCTTAAAAAATAAATAGAAGTAATAAAGGGTATAAACGGCGTAAAATAACTGTCTCGGTATGGACATCGCCATCTTGACTATCACGTGATTACCCCCTCTGACTATATTCAGCAATACAATTCTCACATATTTGGAAGTTTTGCTAGTTGACATGTTGTTTCTTATGAAATGCTTATCAGTGAAATGTTTAACAGAATTGGACGTTTTATAAAAATTAAGAGTTGAAAATAAAGCTGAAAATGTGAAATGAAAATAACCTATTGAAACCGCATATGAAAACAAAATATGTGAATCGATTATCATCACGTGGTTCAAAATGGTACCAGGCCTTTGAAGGGAAGTGATAAGCATGGAACCAGTCATATCTATAATAGTATGAACCGCGCTCTGCGAAAACGTGGCTTCATGCATGTGCGTAAAGTGACATCCGAGATTAACATGTGCAGTCCCCACACGCTTATCAGAGAGGAAACTTTCCGTCTAAACTGGATTTCCGCTAATTCCTTTAAACGAAAAATACCATAAAAGCGGAAAGAGCTAACTTCACAGGCTACTACGCACGTGCTTTAAGACCGGTTTTCTCAGCGCTAATCATATTTAAACGAGCATGAGTGGCCTGGCGATTAGAAGATATTTGTTTATATCTGACACTTACATCAGATTTACGTTTTTATTACGTCTTTATTATTCATTCGTTCCCTCTCACAGACAAACAATGCGGAGACCCATTTAGAGATCATTAGCTGTAAGAGGCGTTTCCGGCACTCACTTAGAGCGATGAAGTGTCACCATTGAGAGGCAGGTGTAGTCACTGGTCCTCCACTTGGAAATCTATCACGGTCAACGCTGTTGCTGCGATGGTTTGGAATCCACATACAGGCCACATACAAGTGGAGCAATCAGAGAACTACGAGATTTTGTAAAATCATCGTTTTTCGTAAGACATTGTGGTTTTACAGAATTTAACAGAAACACAGAAAAAAATACCTCTTTTTTCAAAATTAGAAATCCGCGAGTTTGCGTGTCCACGATAAAGCCTATTAAAGTCTCGTTCTGAGAAAACTGGGCATAATGCATGTGTGTAAGGTGTCGTTCCAGATTAGCCTGTGCAGTCCGCAAAGGCTAATCAGGGACGACACTTTCCGTTTTAATTGGATTTTTTGCTAACAAGAGACTTCGTTTAAACGAAAAAATGTCATAAAAGTGGAAAGTATCGTCCCTGATTAGCCTGTACGGAATGCATTAAGCCCAGTTTTCTCAGAACGCGACTCATTTAAGCTACGAAATTGCATGACGACCAATATAAATGACTTTACACTATGCGGATTGAACGTTCATGTCACACGCAACATCGCAAATGCTGAACATAAATCGCCATAAATTAGAACTCTAATGTATTCTTCTTTCTTTTATAGTGAAGTTTCGATTACCAAATTATGATATTAAGACTCGTCTCAAAATACAGCACCATCTACAGTTAATAACGACTCATTGCTATGGTTTCATCTTTCATTGGAATGTGAAAAATAGCTTATGGAATGTTATAATGTAGCTACTTATATAACATAACAATTCGGTCAATAAAAAACTGTCATACTTCACAATCAAGAAGATACAAATGTGCAACTGACAATCTCGAGGTTACATTTTTATTTAATTGATGTAATGTATACACTCTACATAATAATAAATAGCTCAAATTACGGTATTTTAAACAAAACTTAAACATTGTTCGATGTCATCTTATATACACCGGTGAGCCCGCTCGTGTACATTGCACATGCTAGTTTTACGATATATAAAAATATATATTTGTTTATAGATCTTACCCTTAAAAGCGTCAGATTTAAAAAGGGTCAGATTTTAGGCTAAACGCACTTTTTTCACTTATTACTAGTATTGTGTTGTTGTTTTTTTACCAAAAAAAATAAAGCTCGTGCTCTGTGAAAAGGGGATTTGATGCATGTGCGTAAAGAGTTGTCCCCGATTAGTCTGTGTAGTCTGCACAGGCTAATCAGCAACGACATTTTACGACATTTTCCGCTTTTATTATATTTTTTCGTTTTAAAAAAGGCTCTTCTTAGCAAAAAATCTAGTTCTAGCGGAAAGTGTCTTCCCTAATTAGCCTATGCGGGTAGCACAGGCTAATCTGGGATGACACTTTACGCACATGCATTAAACCCCATTTTCACAGAGCAAGGCTGAAATGTAATGATCCTGTTTATTCACGCTGAACCAGAGTGACCAGAGTGACCCGAAGAACCCAGCCAATTCGGTATTGTGACACCGAACAAAATCCCATGCTGCCGGTTAGAGGATTATACTCAAATCGCAAATGTAAGAGGCGCGTGTACCAACCACTGGTAACAACCGGACATCCAACATTGTAGCTATTATAATACAGCTGTTATTTTATACTTTGAATCAGCAACGCACCCATAGCCACAAAATTATACGTATTCAACAGAAACACTTCGAATCGATAAATTGGTTTGCATGTGTAACGCTTAGTAAAGTTAATTATTCAATATAATGATTGCTCATAAATGAAATGAGTCTACGCAATCTGTGTTATTTCGCTACACTGTTCTTTTATTTCTTGAATCTGTACACAAGTCCCTTTAAAACAGACGCGACATCGCAAAATGCTTTCGTTTATCAGTAAATCGTAACAGTATCAATGTTAAATTGGAACCAGTAAACAGTAAAGGCCTTGGCAAACAGCGTAGACCCAGATGACACGCCGCATAATGCGGCGTATCATCAGGGTCTATGCTGTTTGCTGAAAGGAATTTCTGTAAGAAATATTCTAAATATAGAAATAAATATACCACACATCCATAATTTTGAAATAAATTGATCAAATTTAGAAGAATGGGAGAGCCCACTAGTCATAAATGGGTTAAACTATTATTTTCAAAATATGGATATACGCAGAACACCGCTTTTAAAGATATTTTGATTATTCAAAAAATAATAGTGAAACAATGTGCGGGTCTAAATTTCATTAACAAGGAATTGTGAACGCAGAAACGTAAGATCCATAGAGCGTTTTTAGTAAACTTGATGTTTTATTTGTTATTCAAACTTCTGAGTTATTTTCAAGTTTACCTATTTTTATAATTTAATGGCTCCGTCTGCAGAAGTCTGCAGAGTCATTCTGCACAGCTCGTGGCTGGTTGCAGCAGACTGCAGACGCGCGCAGCCAAACTTTGGAGCCGCTGAAAATGTCCTCAAATAGTCCGTTCACATATTTATACAAATAAATACGTGATTATTAAGCTAAAAAACACCAGGGGACGGGGCATTTTTCCATATATGGCTTCATGAACCTCCATGAAACTTTGTCAGAATATTTGTTTAAATTATACCTTTGATGTGTTTGAAAATGGTTTTGGTCTGTTGTAAAACGTGGTTTACAGGGTTTTTTTTATTGATGAAAGTTGGTTAGAACATGTGTTCTAATGACATATTGGGCTGCACAGAACAGGTCAGTTCCTTTAAATCTCAGGTGAGACACATTGGGCCTTTGAGGCCCTCTTGTTTAAAATAGTAAGAATCATATTGTATTAAAGTTATCGTATATGACACTGAAAACGTCATTGTTAAACTGGTTTCTGAACATTATAGTCGAAACACTTCGGATATACTAACCCTTTTCATCGACCTTTTATGAAGGAAGATATTTTTGCTTTCACACACACTCTCGAAATTGTAAAATGGTATTCCTTCTACATGTACATATTAATATGTGTCATCACCTGAAAAAATGACGACCCTTTATTTCTTTCAGTATCATTATTTCCCTATATTTCTTTTGTTTCTTGTAAATAAACATTTCTTCTACACAGCAGTGTTTATCAGTCTTTATTGTTCTTAGAAGTAAATCAATGCCCTTCATTTTAGCCGTGCAAACCTCGATGCCTGGTTTCTATGAGAAGATGGAAACGAGGCTACGTACAGTGGAGCAAGGTGCCGACACCATCGTCTGGCTGGCCGCGTCACCAGCTGCCAAGACACACAAGAGTGGGCTGTTCTTTCAAGGTACTTCACTAATACCCGACACATTATAATATTGTAATATTGTAAAAATATTGCATCGAATATTATTATGACGGTCATCGTATACCAGCGGTGTAGGCAAATTTAAAATGTGTGTTTAACATTGTGATTTGTTAATGACGTCAATCATTGTGTTCTAGCTGTGTTGCACACAATTTATTTCTAGCGTCCAAATAGGCATCTCAACGGAGTTTTGTTTATATAACAATATTACTCTGGAAAATCATAGAATGTTAATGTTATATATTATTAAAGATTTTGTCGTTTTCCGACCAATGCCACAACCAATGAAAGTCAGTATATTTCCATAATATATAAAAATAACAGTTGTTATTTTCATTGTAAGCTTTATGAACACTAGATACAGTTTTTGTGCGTTCCCTTGTAAAAGCTCAACATGTATCCCAACGGTTAAAATTTCATTCAGTATCAAATTCTTGGAAAATTCACGCAATTATATCGTCTGACTTTTAAAAGTCTTTTTAAAGTCTTAAATTAAAAAAAAAATCAAAGTAGACTTTATACCAATCTTCTCACATTGTGTATTGTGTATCCTCACTCAGACCGACACCCTACCTCCACACATTTGCCTCTGAGTTTCACTAAATCCCGACCAGAACAAGACCAACAGTTGATGGACAAGTTAGACGAAATGGCTGCCAGGTGTCGACAATGAATATTCATAATATAATTTGTTATGACAGCCGTAGTCGTACTTTATTTATAATTTATGTCATGTGAGACAATAATTAAGTTTGTATAATTTACCTCAAACCAATATATGTTTATGCTCATGTATGTGTCAGTTCAGAAGTGTAACTGAAATATAGTTTGACGTGATAGGTTTGAGATCTCGGGCTAAGTGAAGTTCATTATTGTTCCTTTAAATAGTTGATGTGATTGGTTTACGATCTTTGGCTAAGTGAAGTAAGTTCAAGTACCTGTAAATAGTTTAATGTGATTGGTTTATGATATTTGGCGACGTTAAGTTAATAAGTGTTCTTTCAAATTATTTTCGTGATTCGTGAACAATCTTTGACTAAGTGAAGTTCATTACTCTTTCGTTAAATAGTTTGATGTGATAGGTTTATGATCCTGGGTTAAGTAAAGTTCATTACTGTTCCTTTAAAAAGTTTACGTGGTTGGTTTGCGGTCTTGCGCTAAGTGAAGTTCATAGTCGACGTAAAGGTTTCACAATCTAGGGCTTTGTGAGGTGCGTTTAGTTTTCCGTTTAAATATCGTTGTGAAAAAGCGATCCTAGTATTGCTAGTTATTAGTGTGTTATATGCGATCTGGTGCAATATATTAACATAAATAATCTACCGTATATTTTACGGCGTCTATAGTAGACAAACATATGTATTTAGAACTGTTTAAATTAATATTGACCAACATTTACATGTTATAATAAAATACAAGTTTCAGCTTATGTGTTTTAAGAAATATATAGTTGAACTTATGTATAGTTATACAAAAATATGTTGGAACTAATGCTTTGTAATAAAATATAAATGTGAACGAATGTTTTCGCCATGCTTTTGAAGGCAGCTTTACCTCTTTATGAAATTAAAATACAATTTGAACATGTTTCCGATCAGAATTTATATATTATAAGCTCTTCTTTTTTGTGAAAAAAATGAGTTATTGTCATCACCTTGGGGTCTGCGTTGGCGTCGGCGTCCGGTTAAGTTTTGTGTTAAGGTCCACTTTTTTCAAAAAGTATTAAAGCTATTGCATTCAAACTTGGTACACTTACTTACTATCATGAGGGGACTGGGCATGCAAACTGAGATAACTCTGGCGTGCATTTTGACATAATTATTTGCCATTTTTATACTTACAAAATTGAAAATTTGGTAAAAGTTTGTGTTTAGGTCCAATTTATTCCTAAAGTATCAAAGCTATTGCCTTCATACTTGCGACACTTACTTACTATCATAAGGGGACTGTGCAGGCAAAGTGATGAAACTATGACTGGTATTTTGACAGAGTTATGACCCATATATACTTAGAAAATTGAAATTTCCTTAAATTTTGTGTTTTGGTCCACTTTTCTCCTAAAGTATCATAGCTATTGCTTCAGACTTAGAATGCTTGCAAACTATCATAAGGAAACTGTGCATGACAAGTTGCATAACTCTAGTTGTCATTTTACGGAATTAAGGCCCTTTCTTTGACTTAGTTATATTGAATATATGGTTAATTTTTCAGTTTACATCCACTTTACTTATAAAGTAGCAAGGCTTTTGCTTTCAAACTTCAAATACTTTCATACTATCATGAGGGTACTGTACCTGGCAAGTTGAATTTTACCTTGACCTTTGAAGAATGACCTTGACTCTCAAGGTCAAATAATTAAGGTTTGCTAAAATTGCCATTACTTCGTTATTTATGATCAGATTTGATTGATACTCTGACAAAACAACTCATACCTTACATACTACAATAGACTCCACCCAAACCATCCCCCATGCCCCATCTCCACCTCAGAATCCCCCCCCCCCCAAAAAAAAAAGTAATTTTTATTTTTCATTGATTTTATTGTTGAAAGATCATCTTATAAATGACCACACCCTCAAACTATACCTCCCCCTGACCCCCGAACAAATAATATATATAAAAAATTGTTTGAAACATGGTTAAAAAACACAAATATTTTATTTTTATTTTATTTTTGAAAGACTGTCTAACTATCCCACCCAAGAATCCCCCCCATCAATTTTTTTTTTTATTTTTTTTTCAATTTTTTTTATCTAATTTTTGGAAGATAATGTAATAAATGACCACACCCCTACACTATACACCCCTCTTCTCCCCTTCCCCTCCATCTTTTTTATTGAATTATTTAGATAGGTCCCTTCACCTTTAAAAAGAAAAATAGATAAGATGTCTGCACCCGCAAGGCAGTGCTCTTGTTTGATAGATGTTATAAACTTAATTGACACAATCTTAATTTTACAATTTTAGTATGATTTAATACTTAGCAATTGTATATTGTGGCAATGATAATACATGCATATTATAAAAAGAGGAACTATTGACTGCATCCGTTAGTAGTTTATTTAAGGAAATATTGTCTTTAAACTACAGGGACATTATATGCAAACACAACAACACTCCACCTGAAAGGAAGTCATGGGCTAAGATTAAAATGAATGCAATTGAAATAATGATATGAGCGCACCTTAGGTTATATGTTGGAGGCACATAGAAAACGTATTGCATTACGAAGTAGTGTCAGATGTATGTATTCACTTGACTAAAATTCGTTATACTAAATCAGACAATACACGTGTTTTATTCTAAATGAACCGGGTCGAAAGCATGCTTTTTCAGAACAAAATACGCATGAATATTGAATAAGTTATCTTTAACCATATATAATTTAAATGCATTTTTAACAAGCTTATAAACAGCAATTCTAAACTCATTTGAATAACCATTCAACAATGAGAAGCCGAGTATAAAACGGCATGGTATTACTTATATTTTATTTTAAACTATAATAAAATACATGTATGAGTTGATTTAATATTTACGTCAATAAATGTTACATCGAACAATGCCTTCGCTAATTAGAAGCATAATACACGTCTGGAAATTAGGTTTTGTTGTTATTTTATACTTAAAAGTATTGAGCAGGCATGCGATTGAAAAGAAATCATGATAAATACATCAACTAGTTTAAAGCACACTTCCTTTCGTATCAAACTAGCAAAATAAAAGAATACTATGTTTGAAAAATATTGCGAAATAACAATAAAAGTATTGACAGTTTCTAACACAAAATATAATCTATTTATATACCCACGTCATTCGAATATCACGCACGAATCAGTACTCCTGCAAATTTATTAGACCTATGACTGCTATCCTCAAAAAGGGTACTTGTAGCGGTTGTTCTCACCCAGATCATGTCAATCATGACCATCATGACATAGGTCTGCAGTGAGGAGCAACTATCGTTAAACCCATCAGCCCCGTAGTGAGCTGACCTCTGAAGAGACTTGCCATTGTGTACAATCTCCAGATAAACAAATTTCGAATTCTGAGGGCAATAGTGTACGGCAAAGCTGTATAGACCGGCAATAGAGGCGGTGAACTTTCCTGTTCCTTTGTCGTAGCCTTGACCTTCGTTGACCTCAACTCATGTAAATACTACATCTTGACCAGTGTTGACAGTTATAGAAGAAGCGAGCTGGGCACGAAACTGTATTTTGGGGGTCTGCAACTCCCCTGAAAAAACAACGCTTACACGGTTCACTTTTTATTTTATGAGGAATCGTTTTATATCAAAGC